>NW_016814779.1:700420-827357 GCF_001698545.2 Rhinopithecus bieti | reverse complement strand
GTTAGCCAGGATGGTCTCGATCTCCTGACCTCGTGATCCGCCCGTCTCGGCCTCCCAAAGTGCTGGGATTACAGGCTTGAGCCACCGCGCCCGGCCGTAAATCATGTTTTCTAGGCAAAACTGTATCACAAGAGGGATCAGACATACAATGAAAGGAGATACCAAAACGTTCATTATCACTGGGCCTCTTTTTCCCTTGAAAATTGTAGTATTAAAACATTCTATGGCCGGGTGTGTTGGCTGACGCCTGTAATCCTAGCACTTTGGGAGGCTGAAGTGGCAGGATTACTTGAGCCCAGGAGTTAGAGACCAGCCTGGACAACACAGTGAGACTCCTATCTCTAAAAAAAAAAAAAAAAAAAAAAAATTCTATCATTCAAAAGTAGCCTCTCGAAAACAGCCTTTAAAACTGCTCAGGGTGTTTAAAATGGACTTTGGGTTCCAGTACACGAATTAGAACTCCCTTCCCTTGGTTCCTCCAGGGCACTAGCCCTCACCCTCATGCCATGCCAGCAGATGGCAAGGACACATGCATGGGGGGAGGGAGTGGGTGAATGCACTCGAGTTGCATCTACAGGGCAAAGTGAATGAGAGAACTGGCCACCCCATCCATTTGGTCTCTGTAAAGAGCAAAACCAGATTATTTGTTTAATTTTGTATATGTACAGAAGTGCAGAGTATCTTTGTAAAAACAGATTTATGCGAGAAATAAATCTGCAAAATGGCCCAGGATATTCCAGTCATCATATCCAATTGAAGATACATGAAGGAGGAAAGAGATAGAGAGACAGAGAAAATGGGCAGCCCTACTTTACGAATAGGCAAGTTTTCAAAATCTTTTCAGAAATCAGAATGTTTCTCATAAAAATAACCTTATAAAACGTATGTTGGTTTCTAGGCAAATCCACAAAAGGCTTTTAAACTCACTTTGGACCTGGATGTGGTACTAGCATATCATAAAACTAAAAGAAAAAAAAAAAAAAACTAGCATGCTTTAAACATTTAATATTTTCCAGTTATCTCATTTAATATTTACCACAATAAATAAATTACACCTAATAAATTAGATGTAATTTATCATCATCATCTCTAATATATAGTTGGGAAAACTGAAGTTCAAGCTCAAGTTGTTAATTATTGGTGAAAGGACTCATGACAGGCCTTCTGACTTCAAAATAATCTCATCATTTGAACCACTATACAGTACTCCCTCTAGCTTCCCCACTGTAGTCATGTTTCTGAGAGAATGTATCCTGAGCTCCAACTGGAGATATCAACACCCCATCACCTTGGCAGCCCTAAAGCTGAATGCGGATCCTACCTGTGCCCAGCTAGTCCCCTCTTGAGCAATTAGAGGAGATATTTCCCTGTTCTGAGCCAATTTGTTGTAGGGAAAATGCCGAAACATTGTCAGAAAAGTTAGCAGGAAAAAGACAAATGGGAAAGAGGGATCTCAGGCCCTTGAGAGGGAATTCTCCATTGTAGGGAAAACGCTAAAACATTGTCAGAAAAGTTAGCGGGAAAAAGGCAAACAGGAGCTAGGGAATCTCAGGCCCCTGAGAGGGAATTCGCAGTCTGAGATGCTGCCAAGAGATAAGCCCCTGTTGCAGCAAGAAGTTGTCCCTGTAATCCCAGCACTTTGGGAGGCCGAGACGGGCGGATCACGAGGTCAGGAGATCGAGACCATCCTGGCTAACACGGTGAAACCCCGTCTCTACTAAAAAATACAAAAAACTAGCCAGGCGACGTGGCGGGCGCCTGTAGTCCCAGCTACTTGGGAGGCTGAGGCAGGAGAATGGCGTAAACCCGGGAGGCGGGGCTTGCAGTGAGCTGAGATCCGGCCACTGCACTCCAGCCTGGGCGGCAGAGCGAGACTCCGTCTCAAAAATAAAAATAAAAAAAGAAGTTGTCCCAAGTGCTCATTCAAAAGGAAATATAAAATGGGTGGGTGAAGTTAAATCAGGAACTGCTTGTGTGTTAAATACAATTTAAGCCCACTGAATGGTTCCCGTTAGACTTGCCCCTGACTTCATGAAGACTACACTCCGTATTGTAGTTAGTAAAAGAGTTTGGAGACTTGGGTGTTACACCGAGCTCTGACACTAAGTATGGCTGTCTTAGTCCTAGAGCTGCTATAACAAAATACCATAGACCAAGTGGCTTATACACAACAGAAATTTATTTCTCACAGTTTTGGAAGCTGGAAGATCAAGATCAAGGCATCAGAAGATTCAGTGCCTGGTAAGGGCCTACTGCCTCACAGACAACCCTCTTCTGGCTTCTCACAACATGGAAGTGGGTAGCTAGAGTTCTGGGGTCTCTTTTATAAGGATTCTAACCTCATGACCTAATGACCTCTCCAATGCCCCTCCTTCAAATACCATCACCTTATGGGTTACAATTTCAACATACGAATTTAAGGGGGACACAAACATTTAGACCACAGCATGCAGTGTTAGTCACATCTCTTCCCTGAATCTCCATTTGTTTAATATTTAAATTTGAGGAAGTTTCACAAAAGCACAAACACAAACACAGGACTATGATCTCTAAGACCTATACTAAAAGACTGAATTCGAATCATCTTCCTAAATAGCACTGCTACGGCCCAGGAAACATAAATTACAAGCACATGATGAACTAGAAAAATTAGGAGTGAAGAAGGAGGAGAAAGGTCTTTTTTCTCAGTTATTAAAGAAAACATTACCCAGTGACGCTTGTGAAAGCACAGCAAGGCAGACTTTATTCAGGACCATCGCAATAAGCATAGGGACTCTGCTACGGGATTCTGTAGTGAAGGAGAGAGATTGGGCTCAACTCCAAATACAGCATGGGCAAGTGGAAATTTATAGTCAAGAAGGTCAAGAAGCAGGGTTGGGGTCAGTGGATGGAAAATTACTAAGAGGAAGCTTTAGTAGTAAGGAGGATTCTTACTAAACTGACCTTACAACATTCTTGCTGAAGACAAGCCTGGGTGATCAAACATCAACTGGGATTGGCAGAAGAGAGGCACTCAATCAGATATCAAGAGTGATCACAGTTGGGCATGGTGGCTCATACCTGCAATCCCAGCACTTTGGGAAACTGAGGTGGGAGGATCACTTGAGCCCAGGAGTTTGCGACTAGCCTGGGCAACATAGTGAGACCCCTTATTCCCCTTATTTTACAAAAGAATAATAATTATTATTATTAAATTATAATTAAAATAAAATATTAACCTGGTGTGATCACACCACTGCACTCTGACTTAGATGACAGAGTAAGACCCTGGTTTAAAAACAAAACAAAACAAAAAATAGAGTGATCAGATATTGAGGATGGAAACTTCATGCTAAATTCTGACTTTACAAAAGCACACAGATGGGTCTAGAAGCCTGACTAAAGTTTAGTTGAGAAAAGAATCTTTGTCACAATCAGGCTGGTATCTATCCTACAGTAATCTGGGGTTATTTTCAGCTCGCTAAGTTTAGGGGTGAAAAGGTGTGATACTTTTCTCATCTATCATAAGGGTTATGGCTGACACATTCATAACAATAGGTTAACAAGAGAACAGCATAATAAATTTATTTAATCAAAGTTTTGTGTCATATGGGAGCTTTCAGAAATGAAGATCCAAAGACACATTGAAACCTTTTTTTTTTTTGTGCTTAAGTTCAATGACGAATGAATAGCTGTGTAAAAGTATGCTTAGATGAAAAGGTATAGTCTAATGATTGTAGATTGGGGGTTGAGGGATACCCAGCAAAGTCTGTCCAGATACTTCTTGGCCTCTCTGTGTAGCATTTCTTCCTACCAGGTATGGGGGTCTTATGACCAACTGGAATGAGGATCTTATGTCCCTCTGGAATGAGGGTCTATGACGAACTATTAGACAAAGTAGGTCAGAAAGTTTCTTTGTGGCCAGCTCCTAGATAGAAAGTCAGGGGAAAGTTAGCATAATATTTCTAAGTGTTATGGTTTGTTTTTGGGGGAGAGAGATTCTAGTTTCTATGACCCACAGTAGGGAAGAGGAATTCTGGTGTCTGTGACTCGCTTTGTGGGAGAAGAATGGGCAGGAGACAGAAGGGCAGTGGGAACTTGCTTCTGAGTCTGCTTCTGAGGCCTTCTAATCTTCTTGAGTTCAAAGTACTCAGCACGCCAAAGCAGCATACTTTAGGGTGTCATTTTCTGAGTCCCAACATAAGTAATCCATCACAATTATCTTACTACTGTAAGGCTCCTATTCAGATAGAAGCATCCTTATCTTAAGAAAAGACCTGAATTTGAATACCTGTAGGTAAAATATTTAGGGCAAACATTTAGAGGAAATTAGGTTTAATATTTTAAATCAATTAGCACTCTTTTCTAACCACCAGTAATGGAGATTTCACCTGCTGCTAATGTTCCTTTTGGTTTTGGAAGCAGCTTTGTGTGAATGCAAAGGGTTTGAGGGAGAATGGTCTGTTAAGAGCAATTCACAGAGAGAAAGAACAACCAGGAGGGTTCATGAATATGAATAAGACAAGTCAGAAGTGTCTGAAAAATACAAATGAGACACCTCCTGTTAAACTTTGGAAAACAGAAGGCAGCAAAAAAGGATTCTTCTTCAGCCTAAGTAGCCAATCCTTAATTTAAAAAGCAGAGCAAAATAGAAAGCAACTGACAAATGGAAAAATACAGAGCACAGTGAATTAGTATGCCCACTTGTGGGAGCTACTAAAGTTCCACATGATTGAGAAATGAGACAGACTTAATGACATTTGGTTTAGATTGTTAATGCTTTACCACCAGAGTATCTTTCATATGGGCATATTTTCTAAATAAAATATGGGTAGGAATCAAGAGACAGTCAACAGCTGAAATGTTCCTTTTTCTTCCAATTCAGTTAAAGGATAATGCTATCTCTAAAAATATTATTTTCTCAGTTCAAAATCTTTATTTTATGAAATAAATATTGTGTTCTGAATGCTTGGGTGTGGGTGGTGTTTACATACTCATTTATTCAACAAACATTTGTTGAGTGTCCCCTATAAGGTAGGCATCAGGTGTATAATAGCTCCTGTCTTAGTCCATTGAGGCTGCTAGAACAAAATACTGTAAATACAGTAGCTTTTAAACAACAGAAATGTATTCTTCACAGTTGTGGAGACTGGGCAGTCCAAGAGGAAAGTGCCAGCAGATTTGGTGTTTGGTGAGGGCCTATTCATAGATGGCATCTTTTTACTATTTTCTCACCTGATAGAGAGTTAGGGGTTCTCTCTAGAGTCTCTTTTATAAGGGCACTAATGCCATTCATGAGGGCTCCATCCTCATAACCTAATCACCTCCCATCACCCTACCTCCTAATACTATTACTTTGGGAGTTAGGATTTCAGCATATGAATTTTGGGAGGACATAAACATTCAGTCCATTGCAGCGTGCATCAAAACACATACTATGGAAGCTGAGGTGGGAGAATCACTTGAACCCAGGAAGAAGAGGTTGCAGTGAGCCAAGATCACGCCATTGCACTCCTGCCCGGGCCACAAGAGTGAAACTTCATCTCAGGGAAAAAAAAAAAAAAAAAAAAAAAAAAAAACAAAGCAAAAAAACACATATTATGTACTGGTTACATACATTAGATGATTTAATTCTCACATTATTACAAGTGAAGCATAATACTTTTTATATTTGAGAAAAGTGAGGCTCAAAGAGGCTTGTTAACTTTCTCGAGTTCTCATGCTTTGATTTAATGGAGCCAAATTTAAAACTCAAATTTGAGTCCAAAGTCCATAATTTTTTCATGATGCCAAAGTGCTTCACAAATGACTGCAAGGATAGATCTTTGATTGTGCTAGGACTCAGACCTTGTGAAAGGAGCTTATGGTCTTAGGGTAGGCAACTGGAATATAATTTTAACAGAACTTAGCTCGATGGCTTGAAACCACAGGCATTGACGTCTTTAGGCCTCAGTCTTCTCATCTATAAAATTGGGATACTAATTAGCCTACTGCCATGTGATAGATACAGATTAAATGAGATATTATAGAAAAATTTTTATTTCAGAACTCAATAGCAGCAAGCATTCAGTAAATGTCAGCTATTATTCTGATCTATGATAGATGGGGACTCCCACAGTATTTTATGCAAGAATGCCCATCACAACCTGTTATGTGTACATGTTTGGAGGCGGAAATATTTTTAATTCTTTTTTTTTTTTTTTTTGGAAATGAAGTCTAGTTCTGTCACCCAGGCTGGAGTGCAGTGGTGCAATCTTGGCTCACTGCAACGTCCACTTTCCAGGTTCAAGCAATTCTCCTGCCTCAGCCTCCTGAGTAGCTGAGATTATAGGTGTATGCCACCATGCCCAGCTAATTTTTGTATTTTTAGTAGAGATGGAGTTTCACCATATTGGGCAGGCTGTCTCAAACGTCTGATCTCCAATGATCTGCTTGCCTTGGCCTCCCAAAGTGCTGGGATTACAGGTGTGAGCCACCGTGCTTGGCCTTAATTCTTTGTATAACTTCTCTCCTGAAATTTCTGTGTTTTCTTATGTCTTGATATTCTGGGTATGAGTTTAACAGGCTATAAACTCAGATAGAAAACTGATAACTTTTCACTTCAAATTTAAAATCTTTTGACTTCAAATTTAAAATTTTCAATAGATTTCTTTTCTTCATAAGCCTCAATTTCCCCCTGATGGCAGAAAACTTGATTCACTCATTTCTAGGTAAAACTCAGACATATTCATTGATGTCTTAGTTTAATCAGGATCTTGGCAAAATCTTAGCCCTTCAGGATTTCTTCCTTCAGTCCTCCTCTGTGGTCCAAGGATGCCAAGGTCTTGGCCCTTGATCCTTGAAAAGTCTTTTCTGTCAAAGTGATTGTCTTCGCCATTCATTTGTGAATGTCTACTTGATAAAGTCAAGTGTTAAGTCTTGAATCTTTTCCTTCCTTTACATTTCTGAGGTTAAAACCCCTACACATGGATATGAACATAGAAGGCCCTCCCTGCTACCTAAATAGGGGAAAGAAGAACAGGAAGTCTGGAGCAAAAATAAAACCTCAGTTACTATGTCAAAATATTATCCTACTATAGAAGAACAGAAACCTTCTCCAATTAATTCGAGTTTAAAAAAAAAAAGGAGAATACAGGGATTTCATGGATTTCAATCTCAAGAATCAAGGCAAGCTGGGCTTCTTGGAATATGAATACCAGGAAACTCAAAGTCCTAGCTCTCTCTTCCCATCCCAGGACTTTACCATTTCTCTCATCTGCTTTTTTCCATGAGTCGGCTTCATTCTTCAGTCTCTTGATCTGCTTTCTTTGTTTAATTATCTTATATATGGCGCCAAAACAATGGCTCCAACAACTGTTCATGTGACTTTTCAGCTCAAGTCCTGTATCTGGCTTCAGTTGTCTCTGAGTTTCTTGATCCAAAACTATCACCAGAGAGAATCTGACTGGTTGGGCTCATCTGTTACAGCCAGCCCTGACAGGCTGCTGAGCAGTCCATGGCTTAATGGCCTTTGGGTCAGTTATCTCTTTCTAGGCCAATCAGCTACTGCTGTAGCAGATGTCCTAAAACACACCATTAATATTTTTTTCATTATAGAAGAAAGGGTGTTAAAGACATTCCTTGCTAAAAGTAAAATGAAAGTGAATTATTTGATCAAAAAACTGCTCTTATCCAAGACTTCAGAGGAAAGTACCTTTGACTGCCCCAGCAGCCATTCTAGAAGTTTCCAAGAAATTTAATGGCAACATGAAACTATTTATCCACATCATTTCCATCTGCCAGTGTTTTCTAGTGTTGGAATATCTACTGAGGGGAGGGTGGTATGTATGTAAACCTGTTTAATATTTTATTACATAGCCCCTCTTAGAGATAAGGAGATAAATTTCTTTTTCTTTTAGGTAATATTTTCTGTGCAAATATATTAGCTGGGTGTCCTGCAGGAGCGGTGAGACCTGTGAGTTGTCCTGATATGTCACTGGAGGATAAGAGGGGAGACATCAAAGGTAGATATGCACAGGCCAAGAGACTCAGTCTACTATAAAGTTTTATTTCATGTTGACTCAGCCTGAAAGAAAGGGCTCTCAAAGACTTTTCATGGCTGTATTTTGGACCTTTAGAAAAGTATATTTAACAGAGGTTTCTGTTATTCAGGAAGTAACTTAAAAGGAAGAACAACTGATTTATGTGAAGTGAAAAGAAAATAAGGTTTCTAGAAAGTTATCTCTAAATTTTATGACTCCTTATTGGGTAGCATTTGTGATAAAATTCTTTTGTTGTTTTAAATGAAAACTTTGTGAGATTTGCACTTAATGAAAAAGATGTTCTAAATGAAGACATTTCTCTAAAATTTCAACCAATTGCAAATAAAGCAGTAATAAGACTCAGGAAAGAGAGAAAGGAAATGAAATGAAATTAGATTCTGGTGAATTTTATCTTTGCTACTTTTTAAGGTAATTGAATTAACAGAGCTAACCACAGTATGCAAATGGATTAAATCTCTAAACAGTGTTCTTCAAATGCTGGGTACACATTTTCTTATACTGCGACATCTGGGAATCTTCCAGAGTGGCTACACTTAAAATCTTGATGGCCAATTGTATCAGGACAGAAGGGGAAAAAGAAAAAGCTGTAGGGACAGACACATATTGGCTCCAAGCAGTCAAATAATCTTCAACCTAATTCTCATAATTTCACTGAAGTTACTTCCTATTTGTATGATTTCTTGACTAGTAATTGAAATACCTAATAAGAACTGCCCAAATCAGAAAAGAAATATAGTGGGCATGAAAAAAGTCATGGAAAACCTGAAAACCAAACATTGCTTTAAACATAAGAGCACATGCCAAGATCAGATGCAAAGTTGGTCAAGTTTGTTTTGGGGAAGGAAGCTGCTTGAACATATTTTCTGTGCTTTAGAATCAATTCTTTCCTTTTATACCATTGCATTTCCCATCTGTAAAAATGATTATAGAAATATATTTGCAAGATGGCCACAATCTGCCATCTGTGTATAATCTCTACATGTCGATAACATACACCAAAACTATGCAAGCCTTAAACAGAGTGACGACTCTATCATCTGTTGGAAAGCATAGTACTACACAAGGATGTACCACTTGGAGTTGGAATGATGGTTCAAGTAAGTAGAGAAATTGAGCAAAATGAGAGACCTGACTTTGTGATATAAAATAGACAGACTTAGAAGTTGTACAATCTTTGGAATATTTTTAAACCTAATCGAGATTTGAGTCTGCGATATCTTTGTTTGACAGGAAAATCTTTAGTATGTGTGCCTATGCTTCTATAAAGAAAACATTTACTGAAAAAGTAACCTTTTCCTTCCAAAAGAGGAAAAATTATTTTTACTTTTTTAAATGTAAATATGGTCGGCAGAGAAAATTAAATGAACAACAACAAATACTACAATTAGCCACTCCATGGGAAGTGGTAGTTGCAGACACAGCCACGTGATTCTTTTGCTACAAGGTAGCTTCTGGAAGGTAACCTGAGGTATAAGTAGAAGGATCTTTGTATTATTTTGCTTTATTTTGTTTTGTCAATGGAAAAGTCTTCAACAAGTACTGTTTGCTAACACCATAAAACCTACTTAGCCTAAAAGAAAAATTCAGCTAAAAAATATTACATCTTTCTTTTTGGGTAGGAAAGGCAATCAAAACTCACAAGATTCTAAGAGGTCACAGGAGTATTAGGAAAGGAAATGCTAAGGTTGGTCATAAGTAGCACAAGCAGAAATAGTCTTTAAAACTAATGACACCTGAAATGTCACTGGTGACAAGTAAAATTCCATGGTCTGTGGAGAAACAAGTTAGACTGGGGTCTAGGTGAATGAGTTTCACAGTGTGGTCCCCAAGACACAAACTAAAAACATGTATTATTAAACTATATGTATTATTGCTTAACTTTTATATGTAATTATCACATTGTATTTAATTGTTTATGTAACTATTATGTTGAACAAATAGAATTCAAAAGCGTGGAAACTCCAAGTCTATTCTTTATCACAAATACCCGCTGCAAACCCTCTTACCTTTCTTCCTGTCCCTGGATAAAAACTTGAGTGGATCACATAGTTTTTTCAGTTACTTTTAGAAATAATAGCAGTCCCATTTAATGTAATACTCTTACTTCTATTTGTCAGTTCAGACTTATTTCAGGCAGAAATCTGCAGCAGGGAAGGGATTGGGATGCCTGGCCAACCTTCTCTGTTTCCACGGTACCAGTTTGTCCCTCAAGTCCCTTGTCACATTTCTAATTCTTTCACTCATCCAACCTTTACCACAGTATCCCCACCCAAAGGCACAAGCTGGCAAGGAAGTGAAGACAAAAAAGAAACAAAGGTCTTGCTAGAGTAGTTCTGTTATGGTCTAACGTCGGTGCTTTCTAACCACAGATTAGAGCTGAACACTAAACTGCACCATTTCCTCAAGGGTGATGCACCCTCCAACTAACCTTTCTGTATCCTCTACTTCCTACCTCCCTGCCCTAGTGTAGACCCATAGCTTCCTACTGCTTTGATCTCCTCATTCTAGCAGGCTCCCCTCTTGGGAAGGGTTTTTCATATAGCTTTCACCTGGCTGCCTTCTGTGGCAGCCACCCGGCCAGCAGGAGCTCGTACATTCTTCCCACATCAATCCATGCTCCAGCGCTGCCCACTGTCCTCACTCTGCCATCATAAGCAATTCCTGATATATCTGCCTTTGTTTTTCTCAGTGCAAGTCAACCACCGTCTCCTGTGTATCCTCAAATTCCAGGAGACATGTAGCAAGCTTGAATTCAGCCCCTTCAAAACCCTTCTCATTAGATTTGAAGTGAAAAGAAAGCACTTTCCAACCTACATCCCTGAAGGGAAGAGGAAGGAAAATGCCACAGGCCTCCAAAAACTTTCCACAAAGATACTTTCTCATCCCCTTTCTTCAACCTCAACTCTTTTATATCCTTTAGGAAGGTGTTAGATTAAGGGTGCAGAACCTAGTTTTTCTACTTTCTTTGCAAATCCTGCATGAATAATTTTTAATTACTCTTTTGATAAGATGGTTGGATGGTTGGAGTCCCTCATCCCAGTGTTTGCCCCTCACTCATTGTAAACCCTGGAAAGCATTTAGCTTCTTGAGCTTTACTTGTAAAATGGGCAATCCCATATGTCCAGCTCAAATTCAATACAGTAAATAAATAAAAAGAGATTGTTATAACATGAAGTGCAAGATTATATCATTTGCCTTATATATAAAATATATTTAATTGTTTATGTAACTGTTATGTTACATATGTATGTAAGGTGAATTCATAAGCAAAAAAAAAAAAAAAAAAAAAAAAAAATTGCCCAGGCATGATGGCTCATGCCTATAATCTCAGCACTTTGGGAGGCCAAGGTGGGAGGATTACTTGAGCCCAGAAGTTCAAGACCATAATAATGCATCAACAATAAATCTAGGCATCTCAGTGAGTATAGCTTTTCTGCATACATACAGAAAGGAGAGGTTTTCTAGACAAATCACTGCTGTTTAGAGGAAATTCAAGCATAAAGTTGGCACAAACAGAATAGCTCTCTGTCAGGTTAGCTTGACATACACAGCCTTGGGGGTATATGACTTTGTGCACTGAATTTTCAAATAAACCGAAGGTTGAAACAACAGCACTGTTTTTCATATGCCTAATTAGGAATTTTGTATATCATCCAATGAACAATTGTAAGCTTCCACTAGGGAAAGCTGCCTGCCTCCAATGGTTGTATTTGATAGTGCCATATCTTTGTATCTGCAACAGTGTTTATTTGAGCAAATATTTATATATTTATTAAATGTTTCTCTCATAGTTACATATAAATTAATGGGAAAAATTATCAAAACATGTTTGATTTTATAGAACTCCCATTCAAACTTGCTTAGAAGAAGGGGTTCAATACAAGGGCACAGAATTATCCCACAGTACACAAGTACCGAGGCCTATCCTCAGCAGCGTCTGGAACTAAGAAATGTATCAGGATCCCATTCATTCAACAATTTATTCAACAAATATTTCTTGAATGCTTCTGACAAGCACTAAGAAATTGCTGTGAATGGGCCAGGCATGGTGGCTCTCATCTGTAATCCCGGCACTCTGGGAGCCCGAGTTGGGTGGATCACCTGAGGTCAGGAGTTCAAGATCAGTCTGGTCAACATGGTGAAACCCCATCTCTATAAAAAATACAAAAATTAGCCAAGTGTGACGGTGGGTGCCTGTAATCCCAGCTACTCAAGAGGCTAAGGCAGGAGATCGCTTGAACCCAGGAGGTGGAGGTTGCAGTGAGCCAAAATCACAACATTGCACTTCAGCCTGGGTGACAAGAGCGAAACTCCGTCAAAAAAAAAAAAAAGAAAATCCACAAAGAAATAAAGAAGACTTTGTATAATGCAATGAATGACACCCTTAACAACATCTTGATTAGAGAAGAAATTGCAGTGAGCAAGCCAGATAAGCTTTGTCTTTGTATAAACCTGTCTTTGTAGAGCTTACATTCTAGTGAGAAAGACCATGGGAAAGAACACATTGTGATTCAGGCTATGAGGGAAATAAACAGCATGAGGAGACTGAATATAACTAGGGAATAACCTTGTACAGTGAGTGGTCAGAGAAGGCCTCTCTGGGGAGGGGAGGTTAGAGCTGAGATGCAGGGAGAAGAATGAATCCCATGTACAAAGAGCTGGGAGAAAGGCATTCCAGGTCTTGAGAATAAAAATGCAAATGACTGGAAGAAAGCAAGAGCTCAACTTGTTCCAAACACAGAAAAAGGGCAGAGAGCAAAGGGGAGAAAAGCATGAGGTGGGGTTAGGGAAGTGAGTGAGATTGACTCTCATTAGATTTCTTTTGGTTGAGAAGAACAAAAACTTATCTGAACAAGCAAGAGGGAATTTTATACAGAGTGGAATCTTGGAGCAACCTCAGAACAAAGGCAAAGAACAGACTAGCCTCCAGGATCCAGAACTGGAAAGCCATAAGGAACAAACGTCATTCTTTGTCAGCTTTCTGGGGTCACTGTGACCTCCCTGTATACCTGCTTCAGGTTCTCCTAGCAGCCAGGCATCTTCTGCCTGGAGTTTGCATGTGGCCAATATGGCCACACCATGCTCAGATTAATTTGCTGTGCTGAACACCAGTTGCAACTTCCTTCTATTTGTACATCCGATTGACTAGCTCATCACCTTGAGCCAGTCCACACCTATAGTAGGTCACTGGCCAGCCTACACAAACAGCTTACACAAACAGCTTTCTGGGCACCATTTCTCCTCCAATTACACTTGACCTGTGGAACAGTGTCACTCAGCATAGAACATGACAGTAAACTGTAGAGATTTTACAGAAAAAATTTTCCCTGAAGATTGTGTGGATGAGTGGGAGTCCTGAAATACATATGATACATTAACTAGTATTTGCTTCTTTGATAGTCATGTTGTATGATTTACAGAATTTGCTTAGTTTTATGATTGATTTTTTCCCTTTAGATGGTCATTTTTTTCCCATGAATTTTCTTGGGAACTATCTGCTCAACTACAGGATTCCACTTATAGCTGAAATATGTCCACTGCCAATTCCTTCCTTCAGACAATTTTGTCATCGTCCAAAACTTCTAAGCACTAGCCCCAAAACATGTAGCTTACTAAAAAAAAATAAATCCATTAAACCCGAAATCTTCCGTGGAGACTCACAGAGCAGCTTTGCAAATGTGTGGCAGACATGAGGGCTCCCTTAAGCTCTGGCTATTTGTTACTTTAATGGAAAAGCCCTTTGAAGTGGATCAAAATGTGATTTGTCAGTGGAAGGATGATAAAACCCTCGTGCTGGCAAAATACCAAAAACCAGGGCCTGAAATTGACTTCTTCGTGTGAAATTTCTGTTTTATTTTCACTGTAGGGCAAGAAATACTTGGAGATTACTCGTCAAGCCTGTGTGCTCTGATCAGCTCCTTTCCCTCCCAACCTGACCAGGAGAACCTTTTATAGTCCTCTGGAACAGTTGGCTAAGAAGACAGCTGCTTCCTCAAGGGAGGATGCCACCGCTTCTGTGAGTCAGTCAATCAGTCTAGATATTGTCCTGGCCCAAATTTTCTGCTGGACCACACAGAAAGCAAGTAGTAGGGGTTGCAACTCACCTCCTGCTTCCTCTGAACCCTTTGCATATCAAACACCTGCTGGTATTCCTAGAAACCACCTATTTAATAGGCAAGCAAAGCACAATTGTCAGCTTGATTAAGGTGCATAATGGAAATAACCATAGTGCTTGTAGTGCTTGATATCTGCATGGAGCTTTATGGAGCATTTTTACAGGCATTATTATCTTTATAATGGACACCATGTAATTCAGCAGTTGCTCTATGCCAGACATCGTGTTAAGTGGTTTATACATATAATTTCATTTAAGGATTTGGTATCCACAATGAACTATGAGATATGGGAATGAGTCTTATTATCTCATCTATTTAATGTGGAAATTCAGGTTCAGAGAGGTTTTATGAATTGCTCAAAGTAACAGAATCAGTCCAAAATGAATAATTCCTTGCCATTTATTCATCCATTTAAAACTTCTCTTACCAAACACTTATTGAATTCCTATGATGCACTAAGCATGTGCTCAGTGCCAGGGTTACTGAGATAGGCCAGATTTTGTTCAGGAACTATAAGCTGGTTCATTAGTTTTTCTTAAGAAATATTTAATGAGCACATAATAAATATCAGAACCCCTGGAAAGAACAATAAATAAGACAATCTTTCTCCCTTGAAAAGCTAAGGACAGTGGTTCTGAAATCGTTGTACATAAAAATACCTGGGGAGCTTATTTAAAATGCAGATTACTGAATCTAACACCCAGAGCATATTTTAAACCAGTGTACCAGATGATTTCCATATGGTTCTCTACAGACCACACCTAGAGAAGCCTGCGTGGATGAAACTAAGGAAGAGGCAATCTGAGTAGGGTGGGGAAGATGCTGCAAGCGGGTAAGTACCTAAGTGCTGGGTGCTGACTTAGCAGGGGTCCTCCCAGCTCTGGGTTAACTGGTAAGGTAAGGTGAACTGAGACCGAAGGATAGGTAGGAACTTTCCACTCCTAGGTGTGAGGTGGGGGTAGTACTGCAGTTAAAACCAGGTCAATTCAAGCTCTATTCCCATTTCATGGCAGAATGAGTCCTGAGGAGCATTAGTTTTCTCTTTAGGAAACTGACTCACATAGAAAAAGTCTTTTGGAATTAGGCACAACTGTGTTCAACTAGCAACTCTACCATAAACTTCCTATGTGACTTGAGACAGTCTACTTAAATTCTAAGATCCTTAGTTTTATCATCTGTTAAATCTTTTAGGAGATTTCTATAAGAATTAGACATACAATGGGCATTCAATAAATAACAGCTATTATTAATATTATTCTCTTAGAAATTGAACTATTTTGCCCTGATAAAAAAATTTTAAATAGTTGTAGTATTCCCCCATTTTGCCTTAAAGTAGATAATATAATAATGATAAGGCTGGACTTGTAATTCATCAATAAGACCTCACAAATGACTAATTTTCCTGCATTTGGCAGCCAAATGTTTTCATTAGTGGTCATATGGTGTTAAGTTAAACAAATTTGGCCTGAGAATGCCTAGTACCTTAGGTTCCTACAAAACAAACTGCTACCTAACTTAGCACCTGAACAAACTGAAAGTCTAGCTCAGGAATTATTACAAGTAACAAGAGACTGAATCTCAGCCAATCACAGTAGCTGGGCTTCAGCCAGTCATAGGCTACCAGTGCATCAGACCATGTCCAAATAAGGCAAGCACCCAGCTGCAGCTAAGCAAGCTGTTTGAGTACCTTCTTTTTCTGTCTATAAATGTTCCCTGACCTCCGTGCTGAGCAGAGTTCTCTAACTTCTGGTTCTCAGTGCTGCCCAGTTTAAGAATTGTTCTTTGCTCAATTAAACTCTGCTAAATTTAATTGCTCTAAAGTTAGGAATTTCACTTCCAAGAATTTTCAGCATACAGTGTAGATATGCACCACTATCTGTGAACGAGAATAATAGTTAAAGCTTTGTTTGTAATATAAAAACTAGAAACTACCAAAATGTCAATCAATACAGTTAAATATATTATGTTACATCCATACGGAATGGAAGCAAATACTAAATACCTGTTAAAAATGATAGGTAGAGTTATAGTTCTAACATAGAAAACTATTTGGAATACGTTAAAAACTGTTTCCGAAAAGTAGTTAAAATTTGATCCCACTTGTGCAAAGGAACAAGTTTAGATCTATTGAGCAGAAACAACTACCTTTTCCTTAAATGATCTTCTCTTCTTTTTCCCAACACACAAATAGAAGACTGCATTCCCCAGTCTATGTTTGTTGTTCTTACTTTGTGGTAGGAGCTGTTCAAAAGGTTTTATATGTATTATATCATTTAATCAACACAACAGCCCTACAAAGAACAAATTATTATTATCTGCATTTTACAAATGAGGAATCTAAGGCACAGAAATGTTAAATAGTTTGCCCAAGGTCAAACGTACATGGTGTATTGAAATCATAGAGTTCTAGACAATTAAATGTGGAGTGGATGTGTGGTGCTCTAACCCCCAAATCCAGCTCATAAAATTCTCCCCATGCTCTCCTCCACAACCCCTCTCAGCTGACCAAAATAGAGATCACTATTCCAAAAACTTGGAATCCATCTCTTAAAGGTGATATAGTGCCTCTATCTTCCTGAGTTCCTGCTTGACTATTCATGGCCCAACTGTGTTATATTCACAAGAAATAAATTTCTATAATTGGGAGCTATTAAATATTTGGGGTCTATTTGTTATAGGTGTTGAGTTATATTGGCTAACAAACATGTATGTGTTGCCAAGGACTAAAAGAAAACAAATATGTACATGTTGCCAGGAACCAAATAAACTTTTGTCTGTTTTGTTCACTGCTATAATTCCAATACCATGAGTACTGCTCGGTACCTAGTAGGCATTCTGTAAATGCTTGTTGAATGAGTAAATAGGCTTTAAAATGTCTGGAAATGTGTGTGTGTGTGTGTATGTGTATATACATGTATGTGTGTGTATATGTGTGTGTATGTGTATATGTATGTATATATGTATATATGTGTGTGTGTGTGTATGTATACATGTGTGTATATATATATATATATACACATTTCCAGGTATTTTAAAGCCTATTTACTTATTCAACAAGCATTTACAGAATGCCTACTAAGTACCGGGCAGTACTCATGGTATTGGAATTATAGCAGTGAACAAAACAGACAAAAGCTTATTTGGTTCCTGGCAACATGTGCATATTTGTTTTCTTTTAGTCCCTGGCAACACATACATGTTTGTTAGCCAATATAACTCAACACCTATAACAAATAGACCTTAAATATTTAATAGCTCCAAATTATAGAAATATATATATACACACACACACATACACATTTATATATATATTATGTATATCCATTTATATATTTTATATATATACACACACACACATATATATACACACACACACACACACACACATAACTTTTTGAGAACGACTAACTCTGGGAAGTAAAAATAGTGGAGGGGAAACAGGAGATACTTTTTTTTTCCATAACCTTCTACAGAGTTTAATTTAACAAAACAGCATACATTAACTTTATAATAAAATGTCTTTAAAACCACATTAAGGATGATAAAAACATACTCTGACTCTCAGGGAATGACATCACAGAGGGGAACAACCCTGCTTTTGGTTGCTTAGAAGGAGACAGAATCTAGAGCTGACTGGATAACTCTTCTGACCCACTCACAGTTTTTAGGCTCTGGAGGAAATGCTGTCATGACTGTCATTTTTTTGTCAAAATCCATCTAGGTGGCATAATTGGCAGAAGTGTCTGTCACTCCAGCTGTGTCCCTATGTACATAGATTGAAAACGATCACCTCCAGTGAAATATTGGCACAAATTTCAGCATCTCTCCTGCCACTCTGTGGAGGAACACAGTCTAAAAGTGAAACTTGTAGATGCCTATTACATGAAGCTTAGCATCAAAGGAAATGTCATTAAGACAACTGACATTTTATTTCTTTCATATTTCTAGGGTCACATCTTCTTGACGTCAAGATAATTGTTTGAAAACTGAGAAATCCAATGTGGTTTCCTACGTGGTGCCAAGTATCTCATATTGGCTTTTTTTTTTCTGGATTGGTAAATATTTTGGTGAAATGTAGACACAACTGATCTGATAGTAACCTTTGCTCCAAGAAAGTACAAGATTTGATTAATTTTTATAATTTTCATATTAAGACAAGCACTGGAATATGAACCGGAAGACTACATTTCTGCCACTTACAAATTGTGCAACCTTGAAATAGGAGTGTTCTTAACTCTCTGCTTAGTCTTCTCCACAGCTCTAAAGATGTAACAGTGAGGAAACAACAAGAAAGCTCTTTGAAAAGTAAAAAAGGGCTATAAAAATGAAAACTTGGCCGGGCGCGGTGGCTCAAGCCTGTAATCCCAGCACTTTGGGAGGCCGAGATGGGTGGATCACGAGGTCAGGAGATCGAGACCATCCTGCCTAACACGGTGAAACCCCGTCTCTACTAAAAAATACAAAAAACTAGCCGGGCGAGGTGGCGGGCGCCTGTAGTCCCAGCTGCTCGGGAGGCTGAGGCAGGAGAATGGCGTAAACCCGGGAGGCGGAGCTTGCAGTGAGCTGAGATCCGGCCACTGCACTCCAGCCTGGGCGACAGCGGAACTCCGTCTCAAAAAAAAAAAAAAGAAAGAAAGAAAAGAAAGAAAACTTTTTTTTTTTTTTTTTTGAGACGGAAGTCTTGCTATCTGTCAACCCAGGCTGGAGTGCAGTGCCGGGATCTCGCTCACTGCAGGCTCTGGACCCCCGGGTTCCGCCATTCTCCTGCCTCAGCCTCTCCGAGCAGCCTGGGATACAGGCGCGCACCACTCGCCCGGCTAGTTTTTGTATTTTATTGAGTAGAGACGGGGTTTCACCGTGTTAGCCAGGATGGTCTCGATCTCCTGGACCTCATGATCCGCCACGTCTCGGCCTCCCAAAAGCTGCTGGGATTACAGGCTTGAGCCACACGCACGCCCGGCCGAAAGAAAACTTATTAAACACCCTCAGCTTGATTGAAAATTAAAAATAACACGTGTTATTTCTTTTTATTGTAATAATAATATCCTAAGTTAGACTTTAAGCTCTATATAAAAGGTCAGTACTGAACTGGCTCACCATTGCTATCTCCAAACACAGCACCGGGTCTGACATGTATAGGCTGTATCAGTCAGGGGTCAACCAGAGAAGCAGTACTACTATGAGTCATGTAAAATAAAGTAGCTAGATCTTTCCTCTGCATCTGATGCAGGGCCTGAGATTGCAATAGGCAAGCTGGAACAATAGTTGGGAAGAACAGCTGGATGCAAAGTGGGTAGACTAGAACCAATATCTGTCTCTCACTACCTCCAACCCACAACACAGGTGACCTGCAAGAGAAGCTAATCCCCATTGACACAGAGCTAGAAAACAGAGTGACTAGAGCAGACAATCCAGCAAGAACTGGAGAAGCTGCAGATCCAGGTGCTATCCACCTGGCCACCCAGGTAGGCCAAGTAGATTAGTGACAGCACGCACAGGCTGCCGTCATGCCTGGCACCATGCTCCAAATTTCAGATCATACAAAAATGGCTGGTCTTCTCTTCTGTTTCGCAAATCTTACGAAAATTTCTCTTGTGGACAACCCTCACCCTGAAACATACAGGAAAGTGAATTCTGGAAAACATAGTTCCAGTTTAGTGAAGCTGACATAATACAGAGTCACATATAGACACTTAATATGTTCTTCTTAAGTAAATATTTTTCAAATTACAAACTTTTATAAATATTTTAAAGCAAAAGTGAACATGTATGAGATTTATATGGATATGTGGAAGATGACACAATGTATAGTTATCACCAAGACTGGAGGCTGTCCACCTGAGGCAGGGCACCTGCTGCTGGTTGTCCTGTTGGCATCTTCTGAAGTATGACTGGAGTGAAGAGCCATTACCCAAGGTGGTCGTCCAGTGACAAAATAGAGACATAAGAACATTTGGTAAGTTTCAAAATACCCTCAAAACTAAAAGTAGAGGGGAAAATCCAATGAGGTTTCTACTTACCATCTCAGCAGGGGAGTCAGGCTCCATAGGCCTGGGTACAAAGCACTCTATCATTTCCCATGTCTTACAACTTCCCTCATGTTGTGAATTTTTTTTCCTATTTTCCTGAAAATTCTCAAAATGAAAAACAATGGGATTTAGCTTTATTGGAGGTTCGGGGAAAAAAGGAAGGTTGGGAGCAAACAATCAACTTTTCATTCAATCTAATATCTTTTACTCTTCACTATCATTACATTATTTTTTAGACTTACATACAGTTCATGGAGATTTCCTTATTCCTTTTAGGTTTTGACCTGACTTTTCATTCCATGATAGGTAATCCATCAAGAAACCTAATTAAATACAAAATATAAAATAAATTTATTCCATTAGCCCATAGAGTAGGTCACCATCTTAAATTCTGGGCTGAATGTGACAGCTTACACTTGTAATCTCAACAGTTTGGGAGATTGAAGTGGGAGGATCACTTGAGGCCAGGAATTCAAGAGCAACCTGGGAAACTTAGTGAGACCTTATCTCTATAAAAAGAATTTTAAAATTAGCCAGACATGGTGGTGCACTCCTGTAGTTCCAGCTACTCTGCAGGCTGCAGTGGGAGGATTGCTTGAGACCAGGAACTGCAGTGAGCTATGATTGTGCCACTTCACCCCAGCCTGGGCAACAGAGTGAGACCCTGACTCCATTTTTTAAAAAATGAAATAAAATTCTGTCCTTTAAACATTCCTAAGATTTTGACCACAATTAATTGATTTTGTTAAGAAGAAGATGCTTTTAACTTACTCTATATATGAAAATGGAATTTGGCTGGAAACATCTTACACAAATATTATTGGCTCTTTGTTATGTGCGGGTATACGCTAAATGTTGTTATATTATTTAATCCCATAATAGCTCTGTGAGATTGCTATTACTATTTCTGTTTTGTAGATGAAAACTTCTGATAGACTTCCAATGATTTGCCCCAAAACACTTAACTCACTAGTAGGCAAATCAGAATTTGTACCTATCTCTGACTCATGCTAACATGCATATTTCTTTCACTGAACCACATCGCTTTACAGAAGAAATATTTTATAAATATTCAAGCATAATATAGTACATGTATCCACCTAATACATTATTTTATTAAAATGCAATATACATGACTCTATTTTATATGAGAAACATCACAGTTTCCCATATCAAGGCCTCCAAATTTCTTCTTCCCAAATTCTATATAAAACTGTAGGTAGGACTCACATAACCTTCACTGCTGAGCAGGTGTTTTTCCAAGGCTGTTGGAGAGAATTGGCTTCTCTCCCTATGGATGTGAGGTGTTCATGGAAAAGATAAGAAAGACACCAAGGAGCCCTCTGTACACCTGTGGTTAAGTGTGTAAAAATGACACTTTCCTCCTCTGTAAGCTGCATTTCATGTCAGCAGCAGGATATTCTAGGCAAGAGGGCTTTGGGATCACTCTGCCTCTTGCTTTGTTCCTGACAGCAACCAGGTTTGTGACAATCCCTCAGAAATGTGGAGGCCATGGAGTCCCATTCTCTAGGGAAGCTATTCCCAGGAGGAGCTCAGACACAGCCCCAGCAGGGCTCTCCACATGCCCATTACCTTCCTGCAGCCTTCAGTCTTCCACCTCCCCTGCAGCCTAAGAAATATCACAAAGCCTGTCTTAAACAAAAAGAAATAATTAGACATTTGATTCTGGAATCCTTTTTACAAATGAGAATTGCATTCAGAACCAAAAATATCCTTTTTACAACAAACTGGTCTTTCTGGTGAATTTAACGCCATATCATTATTCAGAGTGGCCATATACCAGTGACAGAGGCATCTATAGGTATAATGACCTATAGATGTCTCTCAGCTTCTTTTGTTTAGAAAGACGTTATCATATCCCAAGGAGGCTGTGAATGAGCAGATTCACCTTAACTTCCGCAAGCTTTGACAGAGTATCAGAAGCAGTCCCCTGTTTGAAAATGGGTTAAATTCTCCCAAATTTGTAAGTCAAATTGATAGATTTTTCACCAAAAATCATTGCTAATATTGGTCTTTTTCTCAGACCAGTCCACAGTTCTGATGTAAAGTGTAAGTAAGAACACTCCATTAGGTTCTGTAACAAAATTCATGTGACATTCCAACCTGGGCTTGAGAGCACACCACCACCGACAAACACAGCCCTGGCAGGGAAAGCTGGTCCTCCCACTCTCCAAAACTTTTGCAGGGCAAGTGGATTTACCCCATTTTCAGATTGTGCTTCCTAGTGTTTGTTAAGACTATCAGAGGGTTAGGAGACAGGAAACTCAGGTGGGCTAGGACAGAAAGATGGGATTATGTATACACAAAGCAAGAGAGCAGAAGCTGGGAAAAGATTGAGGGTAATGGTCTTCATTCAGCAACATTATGGAATTTACCCTTCCTTCCTCTCATTGCTGGTCTTCCCCTCTCCCATGGTTTTGATGTGACCAGCTTTAGAGTAATAATACAGGAACAGTGGGGTGAGAAAGAAATGGCAGCCACAGGGCAAAGTCTAGGAACCCAGCGAGTGCTAGATCAGTCATCCTAAGTGTTAGAGTATATAAGAATTACCTAGGATGCTTATAGAAATTGCAGATGAGGCCTGGAGTAGCAGCTTATGCCTATAGTCCCAGCACTTTGAGAGGCCTAGGCAGGAGGATTGCTTAAGCCCAGGAGTTTAAGGCTGCAGTAAGCAAAGATCATGCCACTACATACCAGCCTAGGTGACAGAGCGTGACTCTTTCTCTAAAAAAAAACAAAAATAAACTAAAACGTGGAGTCCAAAGTCCGAGTCATTAGCTCTGAAGCTCAGGCAGCCCAGGAGATTCTGAAGCAGACCACAGTTTGAGAAACAACTATTATAAAAGTGGAAAAGGAAAGAAATAAACTAGCATTTATCAAATGCCTGTGCTTGATATTTAGAACACACACAACATGAGGGATGTAAATGAAATGCAACTTTACTTTCATTACCCACTTTCTAAGATTTGGTTAATGAGAAAGGCTTTCCTCTATTTCAAGTGGGGGAGGACAGTTGATTTTCCTCATTCCCAGGAAGGTTTCCTCACTGCGCCTCTACCAATTTGTGAACACCAACTTGGGTTTTCCATACTCCTCAGACCCTAATGCATATTCAGATCACTTGGAGAACTTGTTAAAATGCAGATGGTTCAATAGATCTGGGTGGGGCCTGAGTTTCAGCATTTCTAACAAGCCCTAAAGTGATGCTCTTGCTACTGGTCCTGGGACCACACTTTGAGCAGCAAGAGGGTCGGCTCATCTTCTCTCTCTGCCCAAAGAGAGAAGAGATGAAAGAGTGTAAGAAATGTGTGACTTGGACTAGTATGATTGTGAGTTGTCTTTAGGCCTTCTGGACGTGGCAGGGGTTTAAAGAAAACTATCTTGTGGGGGCTCTCCTGGGCTTTTCAGAGATCTGTATCATTGGAGCCCTCTGTCCTGCAGTTACCCTAACTGAGCTTGTGAGTCTGTCTTCTGGGTTATTATTTGATATTCCTTCACCAACCCTTGAGAACCTCAGAACTTGGTTTCTTGTTGCTGACGTCTCTTTGGCCCTCTGGATGCTCATACTGGTCACGACTAAAAACTTCTCTCTCTCTCTCTCTCTCAATGCCCTTGGTCCATGAAAAACTCTAGCACTACCTTTTCTTTGATAAACCTTGGGAATTCAGGCTAATCCCTCACTATGCCACCAAAGAAAGCAGTTAGCCAGTCCATCTCTGTCCACTCAACTCCCAGAGGCAGGGGGCACACGCAGAGCTCTCTGAGTCATACACTTGAAATCTCTCTTTCAGGTCTTGAAGTTAAGCTATAATCCCCATATATCCTCCCTTTCAGAGATTAACAAAGAGATAGGACTCAGAACACAGTTTTCTCCAAAGATTCCTGCTCCAATAAGTTGCTACATTATTTGGTGACACATAAATGATGATGCTTTTTTTTTTTAAGCAAGGGGATAACCAAATTGAAGATGGTGATTATCTCTAATTGGGCCACAGGTTTAGCTTCAGTAGTTTTGTAAATATTCTAGTTCTCACCTGGGGAGTTCACATAAGTGCTTGTTTTATTATCATGCATTGTAACCTACATTTATTTTTCTCTTTTAATCATTACATGATAAAAAGGAATTTTAGGTAGATAAGTGAGTAAGTTAACCCATATGTACAAACCACCCTAGCACTTAATGGTGCAAACAGTGATTTACCATTGCTTGGATTGTGTCTGCTCTATGTGGTGCATTCAGTGGGTGGAGGGGCTGAGCATGTCTCCAGTTGTGGTGCTGACTCTTAGCTGGGGCATTTTGGTTCTCCCTCACATGCCGTCTCCTTCTCCATGATTTATGATCTTCAAGAGCTTTTCCTCATGACCTTCCTCTTCAGCAGGATGGCCTAGAATTCCCTACAGCATCGAGGCTGAGATCCAAAACAGCAAAAGCAGACACTGCTAGGCCTCTTCATGGCAAGGCCCTGAAGCAGCAGAGCTTCACTTCTGCCACTTCCTATTGGTTAAAGCCTGTCACAAAGCCTGTCAAGATTTAGAAAAACAGAGATAGAACCCACCTCCTGATAGAAAAAAGCAGCACATGCACAAAGGAAGGAGAGGATTTGACAGCTACCTTTGAAGAGTATGTGCCTCATTAAGCCATGGGATATTTTCCACATAAAAGAACGGACTAAGATCTGGATTGTAGAAACTGATCTATAGACAAGAATCTAAACTTAAGAGAATTTGACCAATTCCATCTGTTCAAACTGTTATCACTCACACATATTTCTGTAAGGTATTCGCTCTCACATGTTAGCATCAACAAAGATTTCATGAAAAATAAAGAAAGGGTCTTAATTCAGAGACGATGAAACATGTGGAAAAACAGTTGCGCCATCAAATTATTTGTACCTAGCAAACATCCTCCAACAAAATAAATATTTGTAAGGAGGAATGCTTGACTACAAAACTATTTACAAATATGAAAGTTAAACAATAGTTAATTCTAACTGATGTCAACTTAAGAAAGTGAAAACGTCTTCTGCCCTGGGTTTTCCATTTTACTGCCCTGTAACTGTTAATGGAATCGCTCTTTCCCCATCAGGGAAGATCAGATTCTCTAAAGGTAATAATTCTTTCTTGCTTGCTCTTATCAAGTATTCCTTCATTGTATGTCTCACATTCACCCCTCCTCTTCAGCTCCTTAACCACAATATAGCTCAGATTTTCACAGCATTAAAACAAAGGGACTACAGTTTCCTTCTGTCTCTGAGTTCATGCCCACTCCCAGCCCAGTACACCTGAACAATGGCATTCCAAAAATACATCTCATCTTCCCATGCTCCCACCTAAAAATCTTCAGTGGCTCTTCACTCTCTCCACTGCCCTGGTCGGGGCTGGGAGGATGGTTTTCACATGCCATGAAGGGATTTTTTTTTTTTTTTTTTTTTTTCCAAAACTTGATGCCTTTCTTTGGAACTTCTTACTAGATGGCTGCCTGTGCCTGCCTTCTCCCCGCCTCCCAAAACACACTCGCATGCACTCAAGAAAAGAGGATAATAATCACTGGTCAGAGTGTATCACATCCCCAGGTACTGGCCTAGCAAAAAGAAAAAAAAAGGTTGAGAACTACTGGACTATAAAATAATGTCCAAATTCCTTGTCAGGTACTTGAACTCATATCCAATCTATTTATCTTCTTTATATTTGTTTCCACCAAGCCTGACTGAAAACCAGTTACTACTAGAACCAGGATAAAAACAGTTAGGGAACTCGGTCCCCACTATCGCAAAGTTTACAGCATATCGGGAGAGAAAAACACAACATATTCAGAACATGAAGGCAGAAAGCCAGGGTGCCAAAGGCAGCAAGGGAATGCAGGCTCATGGAGCAGAAAGGAGAGCTCTGGCCTCCTCAGTCATCCTGGATTAAGAAGAAGAGTTTCTCCACTTGGGTCTCATATAATAACTTCCTCTCTATGGAAATGTTATACAAGCAACTGCTTATTCTCTTATTCCTAGTCTCACCTCATGCCAAACAAGGGTGTGGGCTAAACAGCGGGCTCAGGATCCAAGACAACATAACAATTTTCTGACAGATCCTGAAAACAAGTAAGATATATTCTGGTAGAGTTTGCTAACCACCCAAGGTGTCTAAAATGGGAAAGTAAACAAAATAAAACAAAAAAAGGAGAGACTGTGGGTATGTGTCATTCATTCATATTTTGTAAGTTGCCCTACTGTTTGTTTTGTCAGCTATTTTTAATAATAAGCAAAACAGAAAAACAGAGTCACAAATAGAAGATGCATATTTAGGGTCTTTAGCTAAGGAACAGGAGATGACAAAGTAAGAAACAAGGTTAGATTCTCCTGAAACCCAGAAAGGGTTGACTCATACAAGGGCCTCATTGTGTACCTCTCTGACTTCCACCAGAGGGAGCGTGTTCTGTGCGAGCGAGCACGTCTGTGTTTGCTAATTATCCTCACAAGACAGCCAGCAGGGCCTGGAAGGTGGAAAGAACACAGGCTGGGGGATGGGCAAAGCCAGCTTTGATCCTGGTTTCATCACTTTCTTGCAACATAAACCTCAGTTTCCTCAGTCAAGTGAAACTTTCTTTCCTCGCTGGAAATGAAAAGATAAAACTTTCCTTGCAGATAATTTGATGATAAGTGTGAAGAGACTGGCTCACAGTGGACACTCAATAACTTGCAGCTATTATTAATATTACTTTTGCTAACCCTAAGCCAAGGCCACCACTATTTAACCCGTAACCACATGCCCCAGTGAAGAAGCACAGTGAGACCACCAGTGTTAGCAAATCTTCCCAACAACTCAAGAAACCATGAAAACTCATGAGCTGTAGGAGGGTAGGCAAATACTAACTTCTTTAAGTTTTTTCCTCATACACATTGGGATAATAACATCAAACTTCTAAGGATTAAGAGAAATGATTTTAGAGTTCAGGTCAGGTTAGAACCTGGCACATAAGAAGTGCTCAATAAATGGTAAATGTTGTCATTACCATTCCTCTTTTCCACATTTTAAAAGTGAGACTAGATTGATACTGTTCTTTTCAAGAGTCTAAATTTTCAGACATCCTCTCTACCAAATGATGTCACCCCCGTCTCCTATGAGCACAGATGGAATTAAGACCCCATCTTTGGATGTTCCTTTTCAGATCTTCCTTTTTCCTTTCCTTACTTTGTTTTCCTTTGAAAGTGGGCATTAATGTTTTTACAAAGGGTCCTACTAGTTTATCCGTTTTACCTATTTTAAGGCACTGTTGGGTGGGGAGATGGTAATGTGAGAATAAATAAATTACATCATTATCATTTTCTCCTACATTGACCATGGTTAAGGTTTTAGTCTTGTGCAAGTGACTAAAAATTACATAATATGTGTTTTGACCATCCATCCTTCTTACTGTAGTTCACCTCCCTGAATTCTGAAGAAATCGGCCATTTAATAAGCCTCATCCAAGGGACTTCAGAGTCATTTCACCTTCACAAATCCTTGGAATTTCTATATGATAAAACTAGATTATGCAGAAGGTGTAATACTTGAGGATGAGGCATATTTCCTGCAAATATGTAAGCACTGGGAGACTCATAATAGGAAAACACCTTACTCTACTAATAAATAGGAGGAATATAAGAAGAGGGTGCTTTGGTGTTTGAAGCATCTAAGCCTTGGTTTCTTATTTTACACTTTCACTTGGAGGGCAGATTGTACTGAGTCAACATGAAGTGACTTCAGCTGAAGGGACAATGGGATGTTCACAGTGGGCCTATAAACATTTAAAAACATCATTCAACTTTGATTCTGCCTTTACAGAGAGCCTACACTACACCAGGCACTGGGTTGGGCACTGTGACACAGCTGATTAAAATAAACCCTTATGGTATTTCCCTGCTGCTAAACTTCCAGAGTATTGGCTGGCAATTTTTGGCCAACCTTCAAGCCTGATACATTCTCCTTTATTTGTCAATCTACCCTTTTGGTAATGTGGTAAAGAATCAAGTGTTTCTCTTCAGCAGCAATTCATCAGATAATTGCTCACTTTATTTAGTTGATGTAGACACAGCCAATCTATGTCATTCTGGTCAAAATAATACGTTGTCCTAACAGTAGTGCTTTTCTTTTTTTCTTACTATGAATTAAGCACACGAGGCCCTCAACAGAACCTGCATTAGACATAGCACCTAGTGGACAAAATATTCCTAATAAGCATTCACTTGATTACATTCAGGCTTTACTGTTGTTATCCAGAAAAGTGCTATTTCACCTTTATAGATTTGGATTTGGTTATGTACTTTAAAAGCTTCAGGTAAAACAATGAGTATATTCCTTTGCGAGAGCTGTCACAGTAAAACCAGAAGGCTGAAGGATACCCATAGCATAGCCTGGATTGTGGATCCAAATTGACCAGTGCTGTGGTCTTACCCGGGTCATTTATCAGCTGTACAACAGTAGGCAAATTGTTTAATCTGCATGTCTCCTTCCTAATATGAGCATTTAGAACAATAACTCCAACTTGATGAGGTTATTTTTAAGATTAAATAATATAATAAATGTAAAGCACATGGCATGTATCAGACGTTTAATAAATGTTTATTTCCTTTTTTTTCTTCTCCCCTAGCAAAAATTTAACTTTGCCTTGAAGTTTGCCAAATAAGGAGAAGGCCCCCAAAGTTGCTTGCTCTTGCAAGGATTGCAGACTCTCATATTCACCCAAGTACTTGAGAAGCGTCAGGCACATTCCAAACTCCAAAGGAAATTAAATGCTCTTCCCCTGCCACCCACTCTGTCCCCCAGGGACCCTAAGCACGTTAAAATAACATTAAGGCAATGATTTAAGCTGAAAATTGGGCTGACAGGGAAAGCACCAGGCCCCACTCCTCAGAAGCTTAGCTATACCTATGGGCACAACAGGGTGGCTCCCCTGGCTGGCTGACGTCAAAGCTTAAAGTTGTTTTTACCCCCGGCATCTGTGGGAAGGAAAGGGAGGGGTGCGGAGCGCGGGTGCCTCTGGTTCTTTAAAAAAAGCCTGCTGGGGACCCCTAGTGGCCACCAGCTATCATAGGTTTCTCTGCAAAAGGAAAGCATGAGGCCTCAGAAAAACTACCTGGGCTTCAATTACATTTGTCTTCGTTCTCTCCTCAGTGATCCAAGTTTTTCTCGGAAGTTAGTGGTTAGAAGGTAACCACTTTGTAACAGGCCTGAACAGCTCTCAAGTTTAGAAATTGGAGTTACGGGTAGCACAGACATCAAAATGATGGCATCAAATTGGAGGAGAGCTCTGAAATCCTCTTTTAATCCTCACCAGGAAAGCAGAAGGCAGAGCAAGCCGGCTGAAGACTGACAGAGAAGCATTTGCGTGTCCTCCACGAGCCCTGATTTTCATGGGAACAGCTGTCTCGGTGACTGCATACAAGGGCCCACTTCTTAGATCCATTCCCAGAAAGGCAAGAGAAAAAGTAGAAAAATAAGTAAAGGCCGTCCTGCTCATAAACAAATGTCAGACTCTTGTAGCTGGTGTGTTTCTGCTTCCTGAGTCTTTATTTCCCAAATCCTAGTGAACATAAGCAATAAAGCTATATCATGCTGGGGAATAAATAATAAATGACTCAGCCTCGACTCCAGCCATGTGTGGAGAATAGATATGGACCCAGCAGGGATTTATATACACAAAGCACCACGACACTCCTGGTGAGATACTTTTCCTTTTTAGGAGAAACTGAGAAAACACAAGTTTGTTTCAAAGCGGAACAGGGGGTGATTTTGGAAACAACACAGTTTTAGTCATTCAGACTCATCTTGAACTCAGCCCTCCAAGCTTCAGTTCTTTCCTCGCAATGATAAGGCCGGAAGCTAACTCCTCCTTCGGCAATTAGAGAAGAGAGTGCAACACCAGGCTTGACATCCACTAACAGATGAGGCACCAGCAGCTTCAGCATAGCCTAGAGACAGCAACCCTAGGTATAGCTATTAAGGACCCACCTTTAGAAATTTGCAATCTTGGTGTTGTTAAATTAAATAAGCAGGAGACTCTTGACCTGGGACTGTCTCATACTTTGAGGTCCTGCATAACAGCTGCAGCAGACACCTTAACATGCCGTGGCCCAATAAGGCAAACGCCTAGCGGAAGCCAATCAGATGATTTTTTCTATTTTTCTTCTGTGTTCATCCTATAAAAGTTTACTGCTCACACTGCTGGGCAGAGCTCCCTAAAACCTCTTCCGGTTCTGAGTGTTGCTCAATTCACGAGTTGTTCTTTGATCAAACAAAGTCTCTTAAACAAATTTGTCTAGAATTTTTCTTTGACAATATCTCTGGCTTCCCGGCTGACTGTCCTGCCTTAGTGGTCACTGGAGGTAGAGCTGTTACTTTTGGCATTAGATATGACAGGAAGCATCACCCCAGGCAGCCAGAACAGAAAAGGAAAATGGCAGACAGCACAGGTTTCCAAGAGCTAGCTTGTCATTCATGAATCCTTTAAGCATGTTTTTTGTAGGGGGTTAAGTGGTTACACTCCAAAAAGATATGTCTATGTCCAATTCCCTAAAACCCATGAACATGATCTTATTTGGAAACAGGGATTTTGCTGATGTCATTAAATTAAAGGTCTTGAGATGAGATCATTCTGGATTATCCAGGTGAGCCCTAAACTCAATGACAAGTATCCTTATAAAAGAAAGGGACCAGCCTGACCAACATGGAGAAGCCCCATCTCTACTAAAAACACAAAATTAGCCTGACCTGGTGGCACAGGCCTGTAATCCAAGTTACTCAGGAGGCTGAGGCAAGAGAATCGCTTGAATCCAGGAATTGGAGGTTGCAGTGAGCCGAGATCACACCATTGCACTCCAGCCTGGGCAACAAGAGAAAAAAAAAAAAAAAGGGTACAGGGGTGAGATATGGAGAGGCAGATATCAAAGTCATCTGGAGACTGAGGCAAGTATTGGAATTACACAGCCACAAACCAAGGAATACCTGGAGCCACCAGAAGCTGGAAGAGGCAAGAAAGGATTTTTCGCTAATAGTCTGTGGAGGGGACATTGAACTGCCTATACCTCAGCTTGACTTCTGGCCTCCAGAACTGTAACAGAATAAGTTTCTGTTGTTTTCCATCACCCAGATTATGATAATTTTTAAGGCAGCCCTAGGAAATTAATATACTTTCAAAAAAATTGACTGAACACATTCTCCAGGCCAAACACTGTGCCAGATGCCAGTGATAAAGCAGTAAACCAAGTCCCTACTCTCATGGAGCTTATTTTACAAAGAGGAAAGAGATTATACACTGGCGAATAGACAAAAAAATTTTTTGAGAGTGAAAAGTTCTGCAAATAAATATGTCAAACATGGCCCTGTGGTGAAGATCATATACCTAGAAAACTGTAAAGACTCCTCCAAAAGACACCGAAATTTGATAAATGAATTCAGTAAAGTCTCAGGTTACAAAACCAATGTACAGAAATCAGTATCACTGCTATACCCTAACAAAGACCAAGCTGAAAATAAAATTAAAAACTCAATCTCTTTTACAATAGCTGCAAAAAAAAAAAAAAGAAAAACTAGGAATATACTTAACCAAGGAGGTGAAAGACCTCCTAGTACAAGGAGAACTACAAAACACTGCTGAAAGAAATCATGGATGACACAAATAAATGGAAACACATCCCATGTTCACAGAATGGAAGAACCAATATTATGTAAATGACCATACTGCCCAAAGCAATATACAGATTCAATGCAATTTCTATCAAAATATCAACATCATTTCTCACAGAACTAAAAAAAAAATCCTAAAATTTATATACAACCAAAAAAGAGCCCTAATATCCAAAGCAATTCTAAACAAAAAGAACAAATTTGAAGGCATCACACTACCTGACTTCAAGCTATACTACAAAGCTATAGTTACCAAACAGCAGGTATTGGTATAAAAGTAGATACATAGAACAACGGAACAGAATGGTAAACCCAGAAAGAAAGACAAATAGTTGCAACCAATTGATCTTTGACAAAGCATACAAAAACATAAATTGAAGAAAGGACACCCTATGTAATAAATGGTACTAGGAAAACTGAAGAGCCACATGTAGAAGAATGAATGAAACTGGATCCCTCTCACCGTATAAAAAATCAACTCAAGATAGATCAAAGACTTAAATCTAAGACCTGAAACCATAAAAATTCTAGAAGAAAACCTAGGAAAAACTTTCTTCTGGATATCGACCTAGGCAAAGATCTTATGACTAAGACCCCAAAAGCAAATGCAACAACAACAAAAATAAAAGCGACCTAATTAAACTAAAAATCTTCTGCACAGCAAAGCACATAATTATCAGAGTAAACAGAGAGCTCACAGAATGGGAGAAAATATTTGCAAACTTTGCATCAGACAAAGGATTAATATCCAGAATTTACAAGAAACTCAAACAAATCAGCAAGAGTAAAACTAATAATCCTATCAAAAAGTAGGCAAATGACATGAATAGATATTTCTTAAAAGAAGACATATAGATGACCAACAAACATGGAAACCTGTCCAATATCACTAATCATCAGGGAAACACAAATTAAAACCACAGTGAAATACCACCTTACCCCTGCCAGAATGGTCACTATTAAAAAGTCAAAAAACAATAGATGCTGGTGTGAATGTGGTGAAAAGGGACCATATTTACACTGCTGGTGGTAATGTAAATTAGCACAACCTCTATAGAAAACAGAATGGAGATTTCTTAAAGAACTAAAAGTAGATCTACCATTCAATCAAGAAATCCCACTACTGAGTATCTACTCAAAGGAAAAGAAGTCATTATATCAAAAAAAAAAAAAAAAAAAAAAACATTTGCAGGCATGTTTATTGCAACACAATTCATGATTGCGAAGATACAAAATCAACATAAGTGCCCATCAACTTATGAGAGGATAAAGCCATTAAAAAAGAACAAAACAATGTCTTTTGCAGCACCTTGGATGGAACTGGAAGCCACTATTCTAAGTGAAGTAACTCAGGAATAGAAAACCAAAAACTGTATGTTCTCACTTATAAGTGAGCGATAAACTATGGGCACATGAAGGTATACAGAGTGGAATAAGGAACTCTGGAGACTAAGAACAGGACGGGAGGAAGGAGGGTAAGGGATTTAAAAAACTACATATTGGGCACAATATACATTACTCAGGTGACAGGTGCACTAAAATCTCAGACTTCAGCACTGCACAATTCATCCACAGAATCAAAAACCGCCTATATCCCAAAGGCTATTGAAATTTAAAAATTTTAAATAGAAGCACTTATCAATATTTAAAACATAATTGAGGGATGCAACTCCAGACAGGATGATTAGGCAAGAGTAGGTGACATTTTAGCTGACTCCATCCAGAAATATCCAGAAAATTTTGAGAAGAACCTTAGGGGCATTGGACTTTTTCAAGAGGTCAGGGTAAATCCAGAAAAAAAAAATGATATTTTGCAGCCATTACTATATGCCTTTAAAATCCCCAAAATTGTTTCTCAAACTATACTCCTTGGAACCATACTCCTTGGAACCCTAAGATGTTCCACTAAAACCTGTGCAGGAGTCACACACAGCTGGAGAGGGGCTGGAGGAGACTGAGGCAGGGTTCTTTGTCCCTGACATCTCTGTTAATCAGAGCAGCTATATGCCCTCCAACTTTCTGCATTATAGCTTCCATGTAAGCTTTTGCCTAAGAAACTGTTTTGCAACTGAGAAAATTTGAAAACCACTGCCCTAAGCTGATGTAGCCTAGGAAATGTGAAATTAAACTAACGTAGAGATGGTTTTATCCAGGGCCTTCTATGTTTCAAAGTACAGCCATTAGTTCATCAGGATGTACATAGACTAAACAAGGACATAGAATGTTTTCTCCTTTCTCCTGGATTCCTGTCTCCCTTTAATTGAGAGTCATTCCTCAAGGAAGGAGGCTTTACTTAACTGAAAGATATATATTGATTATCTGAATTATTTTTTAACTCATTATACAATAGTTCAGGTTTTCACACTTTGCCTAAATATTTTTTAAGAATCCCTACCCCGTGTATCATGCTACAGTTGCTTCACAGCAGTGCTAAAATAAAGTCAAGGAGGCAGCCAAATAGAACTTCCTGTTAGCTGGTGATATGGTTTGAATGTTTGTCCCCTCCAAATCTCATGTTGAAATGATGCCCAGTATTGGAGGTGGGGCCTGGTAGGAGGAGATTGGATCATGGGAGCAGATCCTTCATGAATGGTTTAGCACCATGCCCTTGGTGATAAGTGAGTTCTTACTCAGTTGGTTCATGTGAGACCTGATTGTTTAAAAGACTCTGGGACCTCCCCCTTCTCTCTCTCTTGCTCCCACTCTCACCATGTGACATCATCTGCTCTCCCTTTGTCTTCTGCCATGATTGTAAGCTTCCTAAGACCCTCACTAGAAACGGATTCTGGAGCCATGCTTATACAGTCTGCAGAACTGTGAGCCAATTAAACCTCTTTTCTTTATAAGTTACCTAGTTTCAGATATTCCTTTATAGCAATGCAGAAACTGACTAACACAGAAAATACTGAGGAGAAGGATGTTGCTATAAAGATACCTGAAAATGTGGAAGTGGCTTTTAGTAACGGGCAGAGGTTGGAAGGGTTTGAAGGACTCAGAAGACAGGAAGATGAAGGAAAGTTTGGAACATCTTAGAAAGTTGTTAAGTGGTTGTGACCAAAATGCTGATCGAAATACAGAGTGAATATGAGCCTGATGAAGTGAGGAAGATGGGAATGAGGAACTTATTGGGAACTGGAGTTAAGGTCACCCATGTTACACCCTAGCAAAGAATGTGGTTGGGTTGGATTCATGACCTGGAGATCTGTGGAAGTTTGAATTTAAGAGTGATGACCTAAGATATTTGGCAGAAGAAATTTATAAGAAGCAAAGTGGTCCAAGATGTGGCCTGGATGATTGCAACAACCTATGATTAGATACAGGAGTGAAGAAATGATTTAAAGTTGGAATTTATAATGAAAAGGGAAGCAGAGCAAAAAAATGGAAAAATTTGCCTCCTGGCCATGTGGTAAAGAAAGCAAAAGCATTTTCAGGAGAGGAATAAAAACAGGCTATGTTGTACAGATTAGCATGACTGGAAGGGAGGCCAAGTGCTAATAATATCCAAGACAATGGATGAAGGGCTTTGAAGCCATTTCAGAAGTTTTCAGGGCAGCCTCCCCTCACAGGCCCAGAGGCCTAGGAGGAAAGAATGATGTTGGTGGCCAGGCCCAGGGCCCCACTGCCCTGTGCAGCCTTGGGACACTGCATCCCGCATTCTGACTACTATAGTTTCAGCTTCAGCTCAAAGAGGCCCAGATCCAGCTTGGACCATGACTCTGGAGGGTGCAAGCCATAAGCCTTGGTAGCTGCCATGTGGTGTTAAGCTTTCCGATGCTCAGAATGCAAGCATGAAGGAGGCTTAATGGCTTCCACCTAGATTTCAGAAGATGTATGGAAAAGCCTGGGTGCCCGGCAGAAGCCTGCCGTAGAAGTGGAGCCCTCACAGAGAAGCACTATTAGGGCAATACTGAGGGGAAGTGTGGGTTTGGAGCCCCCACACAGCATCCCCACTGGGGCACTGCCTAGTGGAGTTGCAGGAAGGAGGCCTATTGGAGTTGCAGAATGGTAGATTCACTGGCAGCTTGCACCCTTTACCTAGAAAAGCTACAATCTCTCAACTCCAACCTGTGAGACTAGCCACATGGCCTGCACCCTGCAAAACCACAGCAGTGGGGCTGCCTAGAACCCTGAGATCCCAAGCCTCACACGAAGATGTGGGACATGAAGTCAAGAATTATGTTAAAGCTCTAAAATATAATGCCTGCACTGCTGGATTTCTGACTTGATTGGGCCTTATTATCCCTTCTTTTGGCCAATTTCTTCCTTTTGGAATGTATACCCAACGCCTCTACCACCATTGTATCTTGGAAGCACATAACTTGTTTTTTATCTGATAGGCACATAGTTGAAAGAACTTCATCTCCAGATAAGATTTGGAACTTGAGACTTGAGACTTGGGACTTTTTAGTAAGGCTGGAATGAGTTAAGAATTGAGGGAACTATCATGAATGCATGACTGTATTTCAAAATGTGAAAAGGTCCTGAGATTTGGGGGACCCTCACCAGAAGCAGAATATCCTCAAGTATTTCTTTATAGTGATACAAAAACTGACTAACAAAGCTAGTAATCTTCTCCACTCTATAATCAATGACAATTTTTTTAAAAAGTGGCAGTAGAGTACCCTCAATGGATTTAGCTGGGCTAATTTTAGCCTGCTGAAACCTCAGGGTTATCAGTTGCAATTAGATTTTCTGTAACATAAAAAAAAAATCATGAATAATAGTGGCATAAACAAGAGGAAAGGACGTTTTAATTCCCCTCCCCAAAAAGTCGTGTAGTCAGGCCACATCCACCATGGCACTCAAGTGTTAGGACCCAGGTTCCTTTCACCTTGTGGTTCTGCCATGCAGAGTTTCTGTCCCAAGATCACCTCATGGTTCAAAAGGGCTACTTGAGCCCCAACCACATAATCCAAATTTCTACCAACAGGAAGGATGAAGTAGGGGGAAAGGACATGCCTTCTCACTTTAAAGAAGCTTGGAAATTGCAACTTGTACTTCATTTTACACCTCATTGGCCAAAACTTAACTATGTGGCCAAATCCAGCTGCAGGAAGTTGAGAAATGTAGTCTTTTTTCCAAGTAGTCATGTGCTAGCTTAAAATTAGGTGTTGTATTGCTAACCCCTGTGTACCTCAGTAGCCTCATCTCACTGTGCTCACCCCTACTCTCTGAGCTCTGCCACACTGGCCTGCTCCCAGTGGCTTGACTAGATCGGGCTCCCTTACAACAGAGGGTCTTTGTATGTTCTCTTTCGTTGTCTGAGCCACTCTTCTCCCATGGCCTACCCTCCTTATCTATCTATTAATAAACCCCATCTATCCTTCAGATCTGACTTGAAACAACACCTTCAGAGGAACGCCTTCCTTTACATTAAACTAGGTTGAATGCCCCACTATACAGTCTCAGGGTACATACCCTTCTTGTTTGTAGTACTTATCACTGTTATAGTTTGACATTTACTTGCATGGTTAGTTGATTAATGATTATCTCCTCCTTCAGGCAGTAAGTCTGTCTTATTCACTACTGTATCTCTAGTACTTTGTTTAATACCTGGTAGAAGGTGTCCAGTAAATATGAGTTAAACAAGTTAATACCATTTAAATGTCTGCTTTACAAACAAGTTGCCAAATTCCCTAAAAAAAAAAGAAAAAACTATTTTTGGGGCAAAGGACACAAACAGAAACTTCTCAAAAGAAGACATAAATGTGGCTAACATGCATCTGAAAAAATGCTCAGCATCACTAATCATTAGAGAAATGCAAATCAAAACTGCATGAGACACCATTTCACACCAGTCAGAATAGTTATTATTTAAAAGTCGAAAACAACAGACATTGCTGAGGTTGCAGATAAAAGGGAATGTTTATACATGCTGATGGGAATGTAAATTAGTTCTGTCTCTCTGGAAAGCAGTTTGGAGATATCTCAAAGAACTTAGAAACACCATTGGACCTAGCAATCCCATTACTTGATATATACCCAAAGGAATATAAATCATTCTGCCATAAAGACACCTGCATACATGCATTCACTGCAGCACTATTCACAATAGCAAAGACATGGAATCAACCTAGATGCTTACTAACAGTAGATTGGATAAAGAAAATGTGGTATATATACATCATGGAATACTATGCAGCCATAAAAAGAGTGAAATCATGTACTTTTCAGCAACATGGATGGAACTGGAGGCCATTATCCTAAGCAAATTAATTTAGGAACAGAAAACCCAATACTGCATGTTCTCACTTACAAGTAGGAGCCAAATATTGGGTGCTCATGGACATAAAGATGGCAACAACAGACACTGGGGACTACTTGAGAGTGAAAGGTGGGAGGAGGGTGAAAAAATCATTTGTACACCAAACCCTAGTAACATGCAATTTACTCATAACCATGTAACAAACCTGCACACGTATCCCCTTGAACCTAAAATACAAGTTAGAAGGTAAACAAAAACATATTTGTGATAAATATAAGATGTATAAGATGTACAACTAATTACAAAGTTTTTTTTTCCATTTCGCTTGCCTAAATTATGATTGTATACAAAATTAAAAATATGAATATTTTCTTGCCCATAATCTGGAAACTCTGAAGCTTTTTTTAGGAAGAGGGATATGGAGTGGTTGCTTATATTAGTGAATGTGGGCATGAGGCAGTGGGGAGGAGTTTTATTTCTATTTTTAATCTTCCCAGGTGTTTTCTCCTTCATTCCCAAGCTCCTTTGCAGCTGGCTTTAAATTTTTGCATTGAGTCATCCTTGAATACATTTCCTAAATATATTCTAATCAAAGTAGCAGCCTTCCTTTAGTATTTCAGCCAGTCTGATGTATTTCTAACAACACAGACAACAATTTCATTCCTCTAACTTGAATAGTCTTCTATCAGCAGCTTTATTGAAAAATACCCTCGTGTGCAATTTACCAGCACTTTCTGTTTAGGGGTGATGGCAATAGGCCTTGTTCAGGGAATCAAAACTGAACAACTCCCAAAACTAATCTTTTACTGGAGTTGAGTCATATTTTCTATATTTCTTTTGTGTAAAATAACCACAAAAAATAAAATGACTACGGGAGAGAGAACAAATAATCAAGAGCTGACTATATTTGTGGTGTTTTCCAACTGTGGCTTCTACATGACTTCCTTGTTAAATTATCTTGAATCTTATTGTCCTTGATAATGATGAAATGATACTAGAGTCATAGCAAATATTTATTGAGTGCTTACTGTATGCCATGCAGAGCCATCAAAATAAAACACTAAGGAACACTATGCTAACCTAATATTATAAAACCTAACACACTAGAACGCCCTATGTTTGAAACTCACTGTGTCTGGCAGTATACACTATTTATATGTAAATGACACAAAAATCTTCTACCGGCAAATTTGTAAGCATGAGTCATAAGATTTCTTGAGCTCTTCTCCTTCCACATACAAATCTTGATATGTATTAGGGATACTCTTCCTCCTCACTTGAGTTTGAGATTATTAACTCAAGCTACCTCCTTGGGTTTTCACTGACTTATTTCTTAAGTGTCTTTCATCTAATGCATTGATGAGCACTCACAGCCAACAGACTTCATGCAGCCCACCTGGCTTTGTGACACTGTCTACAATACAACTGCAGAAACAATAAGTGAAAATATTAGTATTGATAAATGATATTCCCACTCATATATACATATTTGTAAAACCCTGCCCATGTTTTCTCTTGCCTTCAGGTCTCTACACATTCTGTTCCCTCTGTCCGAAACCTGTAGCCTGCTTCTGCCTAGCAAACTCTGAACCATCTATCACTTATCAGCTTTCATATCTCTCTAAATCTAGTTATCCAATCCATAACCCTATTGTATAGCATTTACCATATGTTATAAAAGTGCTATACATTTGTCTGTAATGTCCAATGAATTATAAGCTTTAGAACAGTAAAGACTGTGTCTTCTCTTGATTTATTTTCTGCATCAAAAGCAAGCAAAATAAGAATTCATGTTCATATATATTAAAAAATGTATTGACTATTTATTATAGACCTGGACAATAACTATGGAGGTATGCTTTCAACACTGATTAATGGCCTGCTATAAGTTGCCCAATTCTCAAACATAAACCACAAATTCTTCTGCTTTTGTTGCAAAAGCAACAGCTATACAGTCTTGTGGATATAAATAAAACCAACCCACCTATCCCAATTCCAAAATAAATTAACACTTCTGTATTTCTTGCCATCAATTGTATCTTCAGTAAGTAATTTGTTGGAAAGAATGGTAGAATTATGGTAGATTATTCATGTGATAATTTATTTAAATATATAAATAGACTGACCATGTTTCTTATCTGCTCAAAAATTCCAGTGATGCCTTAATATCTGTACAATGAAAACCCGTATTTCTGAGGCTGATATTTAAGGCTAGTCATAATCTTGCACCTTCCTACCTTTCCAGCCCTTTCTTCCCAACCCATCACACAGTTGGTATTCTAGGCAAATCAATTTGTTATTCCCTAATATGTGCAATCTTTGATCGTAATGATAATAACCAAACCTCAAAGAGTCTTCATTGTATGCCAGCCCCTCTTCTAAGTGCTTTACATATGTTAACTCACGTAATCTTTACAACATTGTTAGGTGGCTATCACTATTATCTCTGTTTTAGAAATGAAGAACTTGAGGCACCTTGCTTAAGGTCACATAGTATGTAGGAAAGCCTGGCTGTGATCCCAGACAAGTTTAGCTCCAGGGCAATGTTCTGAATCATTATGCTCCCTGCTTCACTATTCTCTTCCTTCTACCTGTCCCCACCTCTGCATTTCTGAAATCCATATACAGCTTTCAAGTCTCAACTCAAATGGCACTTTCTCTATGAAGACTTTCTTGATCTCCCACTATCCTTGTTTCTCCTGAAATCCCCTAGCCTCTTGCCAATATTTTCGTTCTAATGGAGCTGACTTTCTAATCTGTCTATATTTGAATGTATTTGCCTTTGCCTCACCTGAAGTAAGCTCCTTAAAGTCGGAACCTTATTTTCATTACTGATCTTTGTTTTAACCCAAGTACACATAGTTTGTAGTTTCATTCATAACAGGTACGTAATAATTTTTTTTTTTGGAAATTGAAGAAAAGGGAGGCAAACAATGAAAAAAGAATGTGATAAATGGATTATCCTCTGATATTTTATTATATTTTAATGCCATATTCAAAGTCACTCAACACATTTGTCCAAATAAAATAAGTTATAATAAACTGAGAAAACTATCTAAGACTTTTCTTATCCTTGCCACTGTATCATTTTCCCCAATCACCCTTTTGTTTTTCTGACAAATATCTACCTTAAGGACTATCTTTAAGGACTGAGCTTAAATATCACTTCCTCCCAAGGCTGTTCTTGAGGATGTCCATCTAATAACCCCAAGGATGATGACAGATTTCTTCTGTATCTCCTATGGCACTTTTGCCTAACATTACACAGTCCATTGGATTGTGTTGAGGTATTTACTTGACTTCTCATTAGGCTAGGAGTAGAGGGCCATGGACTTCATCTTTATGTGGCTGGAGGAATTAGCTGAGGAATCCTGTCCCCACACTCACAACCTTTAATCAGACAAAACCCCATTGCTAAATATAGACTATAACCTATGCTGCACTTATCCCAGAGTAACAAAAAGCTGCCATCCTGTGCTACTCTGGTAGTTATGAATGCCTAGAGCTGCTCTGGACAGGTTTCTCACCAATAAAGAAAATGTTCTTACTTCAATATCAGTTTAGATTTTACCGTCTCTGAGAATAACATCAATACTTTCTCTTAGAAGCTTTTGCTTACGTTATAGGTTAGCCAGTACTATGGTTTGAGTTTTTATCCCCTCCAAAACTCATTTTGAAATTATTTGCCAATATGACCAAATTAAGAGGTGAGACTTTTGAGAAGCCATGAGAGTTCCACCCTTGTGAAGTGGGATTGGTGCCCTTGTGAAAGGAAAAGTTTGGCCCCCTCTTGATTTCTCTTGCCCTTCCACCTTCTGCCATTGGATGGCACAGCAAGAAGGTCTTCACAAGATGCTGGGTCCTCTATCTTGAACTTCCCAGACTCCAGGACCATAAGAAATTTCTGAATTTTCTGTTCATTATAAATTACCCAGCCTGTGTATTCTATCATGGCAGCACAAAATGAACTAAAACATCCAGTAAAGGAACCAACAGGTCTGCAACTTTGCTGGTGGGAGTTTTAAGAAGGAAACTTATATTGAGGCCTCCCCTGACTAGAGGACTGTAGCCAAACCCTTCCTTCACTCATACAGCCCATTTTCCCTTAAAGCGTAGGTTTCCTGGGATTTTTATACTTGGCAGTAGAGAGGAGAGCTAGATTTTTTTTTTTACACTGAGAAGCTTGCTTGAAAAAGGGTTGTTTTGGCCGGGTATGGTGGCTCATGCCTATAATCCCTGCACTTTGGGAGGCTGAGACAAGAGTGTCACTTGAGCATAGGAGTTCAACAGCAGCCTTGGTATCACATTGGAACACTTGTCTCTACAAAAAAAAAAAATGTTTTAAATAAAAAATGGTCAGGCATGGTGGTGTGCTTGTAGTCCCAACTACATGGTAGGCTAAGGTGGAAAGTGTTTGGATGAACGGAGGCAAGATGGCGCACTTCCGGGTTCTTCATCCCCCCCAACTTTTCCCGCGCGCGCGAAAATCCAGCTGGCGGACCCGGGAAGGTGCAGACAACTAGGCTGCGCCAGGTCGATGTCAATCTGAAGAGACCAAGATTTACCTTGGTCGCACCTGCGGAACGCCCCTGGACACGCCCGTGCCCCGCCTATCGCCCTCCCACTCCTAGAGAAGCCGCTCCGGAGGCACACCACGCGCGGCCTTCCTCAGTCCTCCACTCCTGTCGGAATGTCAGGACTGCGGGAACTCCATCCGAGAGCCCCACCGGGGGGCTCTGTCGGCCTTCTTTGCCGGAGGCCGACAGACCTCTTCCCCACACCTTAGGTGACCAAAATAAACTTGCAGTTTTGCTCCTACCCTTGCCTAGTCGCTGGTTCTTTTGTACCCGCTCTGGTGGTCTTAGAAAAACAAATCAGAAAGATTACATGAGTCTAGGGAGTTGAGGCTGCAGTGAGTCATGATTCTACCACTGCATTTCAGTCTGGGCAGCAGAGTGAGACCCTTTCAAAAGAAAGAAAGGAGAGAGAAAGAAAGACAGGGAGGAAGGAAAGAAGGAAGGAAGGAAGGAAGGAAGGAAGGAAGGAAGGAAGGAAGGAAGGAAGGCAGGCAGGCAGCAAGAAAAGAAAGAAGAAAGAGAGAGAAAGGAAGGAAGGAAGGAAGGAAGGAAGGAAGGAAGGAAGGAAGGAAGGAAGGAAGGAAGGAAGGAAGGAAGAAAGAAAGAAAGAATTTTTTGTGGGACAATTACCCAAAAAAAGCCCAAAATACCCTGAGGGTAGGCACGCTATCCCCTGGCAGCTAGCTAAGGTGACTGGGGAGTTGTGGTCTAATTTCTCTGAGATTCAAGGTAAAGTACAATTGAGCTAAACTGTCTCTTCTAATTGTAATTTCCTCTGCTTTCATTCTCTAATGTGGAAATTCCCAGTCTCAGATAGTGCTTGAGGGCTGCTGAAGACAGTGGGTGGTGACAGGAAAATGTAACTTGTCCCACCCCTCCATCTTGGGCCTCAGTGGAGAAAAGGTATCAATGGTGCTAAGTGGTGCTGAGCTTCAAGTGGTATTGCAAGATGACTGGGAGCAAAGCTCGGGTAGAAGAAGACCCATGATGCTAAAGGAATAGCTGAAAGCAGACATGCACACAATAGAGTAATACAAAAACTTTGGGTTTCTCCAAAGGAAAGGAAAGCACCACTCCCTGAGGACAAAAGAGAGTTATAGAAAAACGTCCTATAATAGACATTCAGTAAATGTTTAATATCAATTGAAAACCCAAAAAGAAATATTTCTACTGCTCTTCTGGAAGTCAAAGACAGAAAACTTAGACACTTGAACAAAATAATTCTTCATATAATGAGAAGGAGGAAGTATAGTTGAATCGATAAGGGCTGTTCTCTAGGCAATGCTGTCCAATAGAACTTTCTTCAATATTGAGAGATTATGGATTACACTGTGTCTATGCAGTCCAACATGGCAGCCCCAGCCACATGCTGCTATTATGCACTTAATATGTGGTTAGTACAATTAAAAACTAAATTTTAAATTTTAATTAATTTAAATTTAAATTAAATGCATGTGCTTTTAGCTACCATACTGAACAGTGCAACTTTAGACTCATGCTGACTTAGATTTGATTCCCAGCTGTACCTTTTACAACTCATGTGCTCTGAAGTAAGACAATAAGCCTTTCTAAACTTTACTGTCCTAATGTGTAAAATGCAAATATTAATAACACTCTTTTGAGAGTGTTGAGGATTAAATGAAATAATGCATATAAGTGCTTAACAGTACCTAGCACCAAGTACATGCTCAATATATGTTAGCAAATTATTTCACATAAAGATAGATGACAGTAATATGAACTACAAGCTTTTTTATCAATTGGAATAACAGAAGAATAGTTATTTTAATAAAGAAAGAGTTGGTCTCTGTTCCATTGCCATATTTTATTTTCTTCATAGCACTACCATTCTCTAGAAGTTATATTATTAATTTATTCATTTACATGGTTTTTATCTGTTTGCAATGCAAGAACAGTGTATAAGTTCACAAGTTTTTTTTTTTGTTATTCTTCTTCCTCTTATTTTTCATGAGCCCAATATCTTGTTAAGTACCTAGCCCATAATAGGTTCTTCCTAAGCAGTTATTGAGTAGATTAGTAACTTAACAAATTAACCTAATCTTATCCAGGATTTCCAAAAACCTTAGGGATACTACTGCTTACCAAAAGAGAAAAGAAAAGATGCTTTTTCTCCTGCAATGGCTAGTACATAGTGAAAGACTAATAATGGATAAATACAGGATGATTTCATAAATCAGTATGAATCAATTAAGACCAAAGCAAATGCTACTTTTTTGAGATTTGGAACTTCAACTCTTTGGATTCTTTTATTACATAATTGCTCAAAATTAGTGAGTAATTTAGATTACTATACATATAATTTGCCAATAAAATGATATTCTATCAAAATTAATTTCCTTTTATTTTGTCAAACCTATTTTAAAGAATTCAATCAAAATATTAAAACATTTTCCAGAAAATAAAGCTCAATTAACATAAATGAAATGAAGATAACTACACTTTTATACAATGATGTGCCTCAAATGCATTTTTCATGCTTTAATACTCAGCAAAAGTACAACATAATAAAGTTTTAAAAAACAGTGAAATTGTCTCTAATTTGCAGATCCACCATAGTCAAAATACATTGTTAATAAAATTAACATTCACATAATGGCACTGCTACCAAAGTATAATTAATATAAACTGAACTAGATTATAATTTACTGAGAAGAATACTCCACTAATTGCCAAAGAAGTGCCTGAATAGTGATTGACACCTGTAGCACACAGAAATACAGTCAGGTTTCACAATCTCAGAGGATCTTTAATCTAATGCTTCAAGGTGGGAAGAGAAGAGATTAGAAAACATACTCTACTTCAGACAGAAAAATTGGTATTTTTTATTTGATTGCTTTCTTCCTCTTTAAATTATTGGGTATGAGCATCAGGTCTATGGGCAGGGAAGTGAATAGGTTTGCATCATACATTTAGATCCAAAATAACAATCATTATAATAGGTAACATGTAATTCTTCCTATCTGTTCATCACTGTTCTAAGATTTTATTTGTAAATTGTCCAATCCACATTTTCCCTGGCCAGATAATTCAAAGCCAACATTTCCAAACTAAATTCATTACCCTTCCCATGTTTAAAGAAAAACTTTAGACACAATAAATTTAACAAAATTTATTTGCACAGAGTGACTCATGACTCAGGAAGCACTCAAAACCAGAGCAGGTTCACAGAGTTCCACCCAGCAGTGTGAGCAGTGAGGTTTCCTAGGCCAAACACAGAAGCAAAATAGAGAAATCACCTGATTGGTTACAGCTAAATATCTTCCTTAATTGGGCATGGTGTGATGAGGCATTTGCCTTATTTGGGCATGGTATTATCAATTGGCTTCCTGTGATTGGCTAAAGCTGTACTACTTGTCATTGGCTGAAACCTGGCTATTTGTTAGAAAAAAATATACTCCTAATTTAGGTTTCGACTTGTTTATGCACTAAGTTAGGTAGTAATTTGTCATGTAAGAGCCAAAAGTACTCAGAGAGCCTCAGGCTAACGGCCTCCTGCCTATTTAATTACACACCCATGAACTTGCAAATCATTTGAGTTATTTTCTTAACTATTTATTGGTGGAAATGCACTCTCTTAAAGAAAATCTGGGGCCAGGCACAGTGGCTCACCAGTAATCCTGGAGCTTTGGGAGGCTTAGGTAGGAGGATCACTTGAGGCCAGGAGCGTAAGACCAGCCTGAACAACATAGTGAGAGCCTGTCTTCAAAAAATTTTTACAACTAGCCAAATGTGGTGGTGCATACCTGTAGTCCTAGCTACTGGGGAGGTTGAAGCAGGAGATCACTGGAGTCCAGGAGTTTGAGGTTGCAGTGAGCTATGATTGCACTACTGCACTCCAGCCTAGGCTACCAAGTGAGACCTCATCTCTAAAAAGAAAAAAACCTGAAAATTAAAATATATATACAAAACCGATGAGTTTAATTTGGGTATGTTGAAAATGCATGCATGATGCATGACATAATTAAAATACAACTTTGCTTTTGGCTCTCCATTATCTTTCTAAAATTTATTCAGCTGGGTAGTTTCCTACACTAGAATAAAAACTCTATCAGGTCTAAGAATTTTTAAATTCCACTCTTCAGTGACAGTTATACAATGAGTTTAGTCACATCAAAAAAAGCCTCAGTTCCAGAGAGCAGAATGGTGGTTGCCAGGGGCCCAGGGTAATGAAGAGTTATTGTTTATGCAGAATGAAAGAGTTATGAAGATGGATGATGGTGATGCTTGCACAGCATTATGAATGTATTTGATAACACCAGACTGTACACTTAAGAATGGTTAAACTGGTAAATTTTATGTCATATGTATTTTACCAGCATAAAAATAATTGGGGAAAAAGTCTAATTCAAATATTATATGTGCAGCCACACACAATAATTGAAACTCTGAACTTGCCTAAATGCTCCTGCTCTCATTGGCTCCCTCATAAGGCTGGAAGTCTGCAATGAGAAAGGCACTTGTGGTAGCTGCTTCTCTGTTTGTTCAAAATGCTTTCCCCAGCTGGGTCATGAGCCCTGACTCTCTTGTGTGGGCTCAGAGGAGGGAGAAAGGGAAAGGGGCAAGAAAGGACTAACTTATCATGAACTGGTCTCATATTGCATGCTCCTGGCTAGTGATTTCAGCTGACCTCCCTCTCTGGTGGGGTTTTACTGGGTTTCTCTCTCTGTATTTTACCACTGTGCCACTCTCTCCTGCAGTATCCCTGACCCAGAAGGCTGACTTTCCCTTATAGGTGGTCACTTATAACTCCTTTCTCAGGCATACTTCCACACTCTTTCTGCTGAGGACTTCATTCCAGGAGGCCTATGGGACAGATGCAGAATTCCACTGGATCACTACTCCAGTGCAGCCCACATCTAGTGCATTTGAAACATGCATCCCTTGCCTTGACAATGTATTTGAGGCAGGCTGATCCCAGAGTGGCAGCAACCACTGCCAAAGCAATTAATCATCCCTTGTCTCTCCTTCTAGACTTTCTGGACAAGAATCAGACCCCAAACCACAGTTCACCTTAGTTGTCTCAGAGAGAGTCAGGCACCAGTTCTCCTAACTGCAGGGAATGCATTTCAAAGTTCACCAAATAGCCCTTTCTTTCACTAAGCCTGGGCAAGAATGTAAAATCCCCTGCCACCTCCCTCCCAAAGGCAGGTGATGAGATTTTAGAGCATGAAGAAAAGTATTCCTAAATACATTTATTTACCAATCTTCTCTCCCTTCCCATACTCTGAATATTTTTTATTTCCTTGCTCTGCTAAGTCAGGGAACTGGTTCTCAGAGAATTCCTTTACTAAGTCTTTATTTACAGATATGTCCCACTCTCCATTTGGCTTTCAATAGCTACTATCTTAGTGCCTCAATTGAAACTGAGACATGAAGAGTCTCACTCTAACATGAATATAAAAGCAAGTTGAAGGCTAAGCTTCTGTAACAGAGAGACCCAGTCAACATAGATTAAATAAGACTGAGGCTTGACTTTTCTGGATCAGAAAGACTGTTCTCTTTATTAATTTAGCACTCAATTTTCTTCTATGTGCTCAGCCATCCTCTAAGGATGTAGCTCTTAAATCTGTTGCCCCCTGAACCCTTTTATACTCTTAAAAATTATTGAGAACCCATGAAATCTAAAACACAGCCACCACCAAATGTTGGCAAGGATGCAGAGCAGAGAAAAAGCTCATTCATTGATGGTAGAAATACAAACTGTATAGCAACTTTGGAAGACAGTTTGGCAGTTTCTTACAAAGCTAAACATATGCTTACCATATGATCCAGCAATCATGCTCCTTGGTATTTACTCAAATAAATTGAAAACATGTCCACAAAAAAACCTTCACATGGATGTTTATAGCAGCTTTATTCAAATTGCCAAAATTTGGAAGCAACCAAGATGTCCTTCAGTAGGTGAGTACATAAATAAACTGTGGTACATCCAGACAATTGAATGTTATTCAGTGCTGAAAAGACATGAACTATCAAGCTATAAAAAACATGAAAAAACCTTAAACTCATATTATGCAGTGAAAAAAGCAATCTGAAAAGGCTACGTACTGTATGGTGCCAATTACAGGGCACCCTGGAAAAGGCAAAACTATGGAGACAGTAAAATGATCAGTGGTTGTCAGGGGTTATGGGGAGGAAGGGATGAGTAGGCAGAGCACAGAAGATTGTTAGGGCAGTAAAACTACTCTGTATGATACTATAATAGTCAGTACATGTCATTATACATTTGTCAAAACCCATAGAATGCACAATGCCATGAATAAACTCTAAAGTATGGACTTTGGGTGATAAGGATGTGTCAATGTAGATTCATCAATTGTAACAAATGTACCATTCTGGTTTGGGATGTTGGTAGTTGGGGAGGTTGTGTGCATTTGGGGAGGAAGGATATATGAAAACTCTCTATATTTTCCACTTAATTTTACTGTGTACCAAAACTTCTGTAAAAAAAAATCATGTCAAAATAAAATTTCTGAGGACCCCAAAGAGCTTTGGATTTTATGAATTATGTCTATCAATGACTATTGCATTCAAAATTAAAATAAATTTTACAATATTTATTCATTCATTCAAAATAGTACTCAACCCATTATATATGAAAATAAGTAATATATTTCTGGGAAAAATAGATCTATTTGCTAAAACACAAATGTAATGAGAAGAGTGAAATTATTCTGTTTTTGGAAATCTCTTTAATATTAAATACCTGGGTTAATAGAAGTCAGTTACATTCTCATATATTCTTCTGCATTCAGTCAGTTTCACTGTATTGTTTTCATTAAAACGGATGAATAAAAGCCAGGCACACAGAGTTTTGTAGTTGGAAAATGAATGGCTACTCTAAGAGTCTTTTGAGATAATGATGGCTATTCTTGTTGGATACTATACCAAAATTTAACAAGTTATAGGATAGTTAGGATAGAATATCCTATAGGATTATAGGGGAGTTATACCAAAACTTAGTAAGTAATAGGATAGTTGCAGGGTAGAATCGTAAATCTGATATTAATGAACTGTTCATGTTCTATTATATTAAAATGCATTGGTTTATCATGCAATTTGCATGTTTTTTTTTTTTTCCCTATGTGTGAGATTGTAACATACATTGGTCACTTAGAAAAAATTGGTGAACTGAGTTAATGTAGGTTCAAATTGCATGATACACCAATGGATTTTAACATAATAGGACATGAACAGTTCATTAATATTAGGTTTAAGCGTCTACCCTGCAACTATCCTGTAACTTATTAAGTTTTGGTATAACTCTCCTATAATCCTATAGGATTGACACACTTCATTATGCAATATTTTAAAAACATATTAATATACTGCCAACTTAATCAACAGAAGTATTTAAATATTGGGAAGCTATTGAGGTCGTGGCAGCAAATGTAAGTTTTTTAAAATATATTTTGCTTACCTGCTCAAATTTTAACATTGACTGACTTCGTTCATTTGCAAAAAATGTCTGCTGAAATCCCCAAATCTACATAACCATAGTTTTTCTGTCTACCTATTTAAATGCGAATGGTGGTACACCACAAAACAACAAAAAGCAAGTTCAGCTATTCGAACACACACAGGCTTTGAGACACCCACTATACTTAGGCATGCAGCAAAAGAATTGGATGTACACTTGCCATTTTGTCACACTGAATGTTAAAAAGATGTATTCTCAAAGGCCAAGATTTAATAAAATTAATGATTTTTACTACTTCATCAAGGAAAACCTTAGGTGAAACTGGCACTTTTCACTACTGTGTGGTGATGAATCGAATGACTACTTTTACAATAGAATGAACAGCCTAGATTTGTGCTAAGGTGACAGTTTTACCCACCATTAATTTTGCACCCACAGTGTCAACGTCACCATAGTGTATAAAGCAAATAACAAATTAATATTGCAGTAAAAATAGTTTTGACCTCTCAGACCCTCAAAGTGTCATGCAAACTTGCAAGAGTCTGCAGACCACACTTCAAGATCAACTATCTTAGAGCTCTGTCTGCATCTGCATGGTCCAAGTTAGTTGACCTCTATATCAGCCTGTTGTATGGGGAAAGCTATTAAAGCAAAATGAGTATGTGTCACTTCTGCTTACATTATACTGGTAAGAACTTGATCACATGGTATTAATTAGCTATTTCTGAGTAACAGCCCACCCTGAAAACTCAGTGGCTTAAAGCAACAACCATTTTATTCAGCTCATTATCCCATGAGTTGGTAAAATAGACTACATTCAGCTGGGTAGTTTCTGTGTCTATTAGAATCCCTCACACATCTTTCATCATCTGCAGGTCAGCTAGGTGGTTTTCACTGACTGTCAGCTGAGGAGATGAGGTGTCTAACCACATGTCTCTCACCATCCAGCAGGCCAATCCAAGCTTAGTCACAGACAACCGTGAAATTCTAAGAGAGGGCAATATGGTACAAAAGGCCTATTGAGGTCTAGGTTCAGAGTCGATACAATATCACTCCCACTGCATTCTATTAGGCAAAGTAAGTCATGAGGCCACCTCATACTCAGAGAGTGTGAAACAGACTCTGCATAATGAAAGGAGAAGCAACAAAGTCACGTTGCAAAAGAGTATGAATACAGGGAAAGGAATAATTGCAGCTAGTTTACAAGTACTCTACCACACATGGCCAAAATTCGCTGCCAAAAAGGAGGACAGAGTCTTCAAATGGCAGCCATAAACTTACGAGTAGGAAGAACATATCTCTTGGGAACACATCAGCAGTTTGTAAAGATTTCCATTGTTCCTCAATTCCAATCAAAATTACCACCAATTTTTTTAGGGAACTTGACAATTTGTTTCTAAAATTTGTTGAAAAGCATATGTTTTTTTCTACATGAGAAGTACCAAGACAATGCTAAAGAGGAACAAGATGGAGACATTTTCCTTTGCAGATATCAAAATCAATGTAACAGATTAAAGGCCAGAAACAAACCCATGAATATAAAAAACTCTATTATAAATATGTATTACCTATCTGTGGGAAACTAAGGACTATATTAGTCCATTTTGCACTGCTATGATAGAATACTACCAACTGGGTAATTTATAAGAAACAAATGTATTGGTTCAGTTTTGGAGACTGGAAAATTGAAGATCCAGGTGTTGGCATCTTGCCAGGGCTTCCTTGCTGCATCATCCATGACAGAAGGTGGAAGAGTAAGACAGAAAGAGGAAACCAAACTTGCCATTTTATAAGGGAACCAATCCCACCCATGAAGGTGGAGCTCTTCTTGTCTAATACCTCTTCAAAGTCTCACTTCTCAATACTGTTACAATAGCAATTAAATTTCAACATGAGTTTTGGAGGGGGCAAACACTCAAACCATAACAGGGACTAAAGACTTCAATGTAAAAGGCAAAACCAGAACAATTTTAGCAGGCAATACCAGGCATATCTTTATGACCTGGAGGAAAGCAAGGACACTTTATGTAAGACCCAGCGTTACTATAAGGTGAGGAAATAGCCACATTTGGTTATACTAAAATTGGGGCTTTCTGTTCATCAAAAGACACTATAAAGAACGTGATAAGACAAACCAGTGTGAAAATGAACAGGGATAGGTAAGTAGATGAATGGAATAGAATAGCAAGACAGAAATGTCTTATATTGGTCATGAACCATAAACTGCAAGAGAATATTTGCAATACAAATAACCAACAAAAAGTCATTATCTAAAATGTATGAAGAACTATTAAAAAGAGCAAAAGATAATATTTCAGGGAAGAGAAAATACTTATGGTGAATACACACAGAAAAAGGATGTCTAGTCTCATTAGTAATTAGGGAAACAAATTAAAACTGAAATCAAATGGCATTTATACTGCCCTGATTTTGCAAATATTAAAATATATGATGTCAAGTATCTTCATATGAGGATGTTTAGCAACAGAAACACTTATAGTCTGCTAGTGGGAGTATATCAGTACAACCTCCTTTGAAAACAGTTTGACAATATATAATAAAGTATATATAGCATATTCTACTCCTCAGCAATTTCTCTCCTATATGTATGTATTAAAGAAAGCCTTGCACAAGTGCATGAAAAGACATACAATATTCATAGAAACATTACTCAGAAGAGCAATATTTGGGGGATAAACAAATATCTACTTATATATAGGTAAATTATATGTTTATATTTTGGAATATCATATACAGTAATTAAAAGTGAATGAAACAACTGAAAGGATTTCCCAAATTTTATGTTAATAATAATTTAAAAAGATAAAAGCAAGTCATAGAAAAAAATATGCTGCATATTTCCTATTATGATAAAATAAAGCCAAAACTAAACAGTATACTGCCTAAAGATTTATTACAGACGGCAGTGCTGGTTTATTCTATTGACAACCTGACTAAGCTAGGAACTACATATCCCAGAGTTCTCTACCCTGTGCAGATTAAAGTTAAACTTGGTCAAAAGAAGAACTTGAACAAGATATTGTAAGCAGAGTGAAGCAGCATCCAGTTTTCTGAAAAGAACTGTGCCATCAAATGTGGTGATAGACAGATGCAGAAGTGCCAGGAGGTTGCCCCTTATACTTCCTCTCCTCAACTCAGCTCCCAGCCCTTCTTCCTCACTGGGGGCCTGCTGACCAATAACAGACCCACAGAAGGGGCAGCTACAGTGGCAATCACTTCCCATAAGATTCTCCTCCATCTCCCTCTTTGTGGCCCCACTCCCGTTGCTAGATGCACTTGGATTCTTAGCTTCTCCTTGAAATTCTCACTTACCCATTGACATGATGCTTCAGGAGGGCTGGTTAGTGGTTTTTCCTCCATTTTTCACACTTCCCCTTTCAGATCTTCACTGAAAAGCTATACGAGGTATAAGGTGTAAGTCCTGTAATAACCCCTATATTAAATCATTTATAGTGGCTCTTCTTTCCTGATGAAATTCTGAGTGATGTAATGACAAAACTATAAAGACAAGCAAAGAAACAACTTAGCATCTGGTGGGGAGGAGAATGAACAGAATTAAGGTAGGGCACACAGGGGATTTCAGAGCCACTGGAGCATGCTTTTCCTTAAGATGGGTATGGGTATGGCTATGCAAGCACTCATTTTAGTAATATTATTTAAATTATACAAAATATAATATATACTCTATATGTGATGAAGTTTACAATTAAAAGTTAAAAACAAACAAAAACATAGTGAGATGTCTCAAGCCAGAGAGTTCAAATCTTCAGGAAAAGTCCAAAAGCCTTAAATGTAAAGGAGAGAAAGAATTGCCCCTGGTTAAAGAGAAAGGCATTGTTAGTTCCCTGAGACTTGGTCTCTGTGCAGCCAGAGGCAGAAAGAAGCAGTCAGACCCAGAGAGCCGGGTGTTGAGGCAGCAGACTGCTCTCCTCCCAGTGTATGGAGTGTGGGTGGAACGGTGATCAGTGACAGGTAGGGGATTGAAGGGAACTTTTCAAAGGGGACAGCAGTGTGTTAAAAGAAGCAGGGTACATTGATTCTACCCAGGATAGCAGGTGCTGTCAGGAAAAGGCAATGTGATCCCAAGTGGATAACCATAGCTGGAAATGATGTTTACAACTACAATACCGTCCTCTAGAGAAACTGAAGGACACAGCAGAGGGTGAGTTTTTCCAAAGGGCCTCTTAGAGGAGACATGGAGAGCTGGTGGAAGCTGGGATTGATGGTGAGCTAGACTGATGGGTGGACCTCAAGTAGGAGGAGCTGGGGAAAACAATTGTGACGGTAACACTAGCAGCCACCATTTACGGGATGCTTACTTATCTCCCTGACTTCTAAACATTGGGTCTCCTCTTTTCCAACTAAACTCCTCTGACAATCCCATTCAGAGTCATGACTCTCAATACTAACTACAGGCTGCTAGTTTCTATTTTAGCCTGACCTTTCCCCTGAACTCCAGACTTTCATATCCAACTGGCTTCTTGATATCTCAGCTTAGGTGAAGGTGATTAATTGGCATCTGGTATGTCCGAATCTGAGGTCGATGTCCTTACGCACATCAACTATCCTCCCTACCCTAGCCCCAAACCTGCTTTTCTCACCACCATGATCACCTCAGTAAATGACAATTACATACTGACTATAGTTTAGACAAAGAAGTTGATGTCTTTCTTGGCTGCTCTCCTTCTCTCACATCCTACGTGTGATGCCTCAGCAAATCCTGTTACTCCGCTTCAGTGAGACTGGTCTTCCTTCTGTTTTCTTAATCCGCCAGATCTTGCTGCCTCAGGATTTTTGCACCCATTGTTCCTTCAGCCTGGTATTCTGTGCCCTGAAAAAACTGACTGGCTCACTCATCCCATTTAGTTTTTATTCAAATATCTTAATGAGGCCTCTTTAACCAGCCTAATTAAAATTATAAACCAGCCCTCCAACACTTTCCAGTCCTTTTCTTGCCTTATTTTCCTCTTATCGTTTAATATAATATAAATGTTCTTATTTAACTTACCTTCTGCTATTACACATACACCACACCCGCCCCCCCACACACACATACACTCACACACATACATGCACACACCCAAATGTAAGCTCCAAAAAAGTGGAGATTTAAGTCTGTTTGATTCATTTTCGTAGTCTCAGAAGTAGAACAGTGCCTGCCACATAAGAGGCCCTTAGTGGGCTGGGCGCGGTGGCTCATGCCTGTAATCCCAACACTTTGGGAGGCCGAGGCAGGCTGATCACCTGAGGTCAGGAGTTCGAGACCAGCCTGGCCAACATGATGAAACCCCTTCTCCACTAAAAATACAAATATTAGCCGGGTGACATGGTGTGTGCATGTAATCCCAGCTAATCGGAAGGCTGAGGCAGGAGAATCGCTTGAACCCAGAACGTGGAGTTTGCAGTGAGCAGATATTTTGCCACTGCACTCCAGCCTGGGAGTCAGATCAAGACTCCATCTCCAAAAAATAAAAAATAAGAAAAGAAAGAAAGGAAAAAAAAAAACTCTCAGTGAATACTTGCTGAATAAATGAGTGAGTGAGTGCAATTTGTCAGGCACTATAAGTGCTTTACATGAAATCTCACAATTTCCATTTAATTATTCCCATTTTACAGATAAGGAAACTGAGGATTTAGATTTTTATTTTTTATTTTGCCCAGGGTCACATGGTGGGTCGAGTGCGGCAGGATATAGGCGTGAACGTCAGAGCTTGATTTCAGAAAACCTCACTCTTTTTTTTTTATTATTATACTCTAAGTTCTAGGGCATGTGCACACCATGCAGGATTCGGTTACATATGTATACATGTGCCATGTTGGTGTGCTGCACCCATTACTTGTTCATCTACCATTAGGTTTATCTCCTTGATTGCTATCCCTCCCCGTCCCCACCCCAAACGGCCCGGTGTTGGATGTTTCCCCATCCGTGCCAGAGTGTTCTCATTGTTCAATTCCCACCGGATTGAGTGGAGAACATGTGGTGTTTGGTTTTCTTCCTTGCGATTGTTTGCTCAGAATGGATGTTTCCAGCTTCATCATGTCCCTGCAAAGAACACGAACTCATTCTTTTTTATGAGCTGCATAGTATTCCATGGTGTATATGTGCCCCATTTTCTTAATTTAGTCTATCATTTGGGTTGGTTCCAAGTGTTGTATTGTGATGTGTGCAATAAACATACATGTGCATGTGTCTTATAAGTAGCATGATTTTAATTCCTTTGGGGTATATACCAGTAATGGGATGGTGGGTATATGGTACTTCTAGTTCTAGTTCCTTGGAGGAATCACCACCTGTCTTGCTACCATGGTTGAACCTAGTTGATGTCCCAACAACAGGAAAGTGTATCCATTTCCTCCAATCCTTCCAGCCTGTTGTTTCCTCACTTTTTACCATGATCACCCATTCATAACTGGTTGTGAGATGGTATCCTCATGTGTGGTTTTGGATTTGATTTCTTCTGATGGCCAGTGATGATGAGCATTTTTTCAAGTGTCTGTTGGCTGCATAAGTGTCTTCTTTTGAGAAGTGTCTGTTCATTCCTCACCCCACTTTTTGATGGGGTTGTTTGCTTTTTCTGTGAATTTAAGTTCTTTTTAGGTTCTGGATCATTAGCCCTTTATCAGATGGTGGTAGTTTGCAAAAATTTCTCCCATTCTGTAAGTTGTCTGTTCACTTGATGGGTAGTTTCTTTTGTTGTGGCAGAAGTTCTTTATTTTTTTTACCCCTTATATTGTATTTTCATTACTTTTTTTTTTTTTTTCGTTTTTTTTTTTTTGCATATTGATCATTGTAATTTTGGTTGTACCATTCTTTTGTGGGGCAGAAAGCCCCCCACTGACCTGAATGGTATTGCTAGGTTTCTTCAGGACTTTTATGTTTTATTCTACAGTTGATCTTGATCCAGCTGGAATTAATTTTTGTTAGGTGTAAAGGAAGGGATCCAGTTTCAGCTTTCCTATTGGCTAGCCGAGTCTTTCCAGCACCATTTAATTAATAGGAATCCTTTCTCATTTCTTGTTTTTGTCAGGTTTGTCAAAGATCAGATGGTTGTAGATGTGTGGTATTCACTTCTGAGGGCTCTGTTCTGTTCCATTGGTTCTATATCTCTGTTTTGGTACAGTACCATGATGTTTTGGTTACTGTAGCTTGTAGTATAGTTTGAGTAGTAGCGAGACTGCTCCAGCTTTGTTCTTTTGGCTTAGGATTGTCTTGCAATGCGGGCTCTTTTTTGGTTCCATAATAACTTGAAGTAGTTTTTTTCAATTCGTGAAGGACAGTCATTGGCATAGCATTGTGGGAAGGTGTTGATCTATAAATTACCTTGGGGCAGTATGGGCCATTTTTCAGCGATATTGATCCTTCCTATTCATGGCATGGAATATTCTTCCATTTGTTTTGTGTCCTCTTTCTATTTCGTTGAGCGGTGGTTGTTGCGTCTCCTGAGAGGTCCTTCACCATCCTTGTAATTTGGATTCCTGGTATTTTTATTCTTTTGAAGCAGATTGTGAATGGGAGTCTCACTCCGCTGATTTGGCTTCTCGTCTGTCTGTTACTGGTGTATAGGAATGCTTCCGATTTTTGCACATTGATTTTGTACTCAGAACTTTGCTGAAGTTGCTTATCAGTTTTCGAAGATTTGGGGGGGCTGAGAGTGATGGGGTTTTCTAAATATACAATCATGTCATCTGCAACAGGGCAAAATTGACTTCCCTTTTCCTAATTGAATACTCTTTATTTCTTTCTCTTGCCTGATTGCCCTGGCCAGAACTTCCAAACTATGCATGAATAGTAGTGGTGAGAGAGGGCCAATCCCTGTCTTGTGGCAGTTTTCAAAGGGAACCTTCCAAGCTTTTTCCCCATTTAGTATGATATTGGTCTGTGGGTTTGCATAAAATAGCTCTTATTATTTTGAGGATGTGTCCCATCCAATACCTAGTTTATTGGAGGTTTTTAGGCATGAAGGGCTGTTGAATTTTGTTGGAAGGCCTTTCTACATCATATGAGATAATCATGTTGGTTTTTGTCTTTGGTTCCTGTTTATATGCGGGATCATGTTTATTGATTTGCATATGTTGAACCATCTTTGCATCCCAGGGATAAACGCCTACTTGATCAATGGTGGATAAGCTTTTTGATGTACTTTACTGGATTTGGTTTGCCAGTATTTACTGAGATTTTTGCATGATGTTCTCAGGATATTGGTCTAAAATTCTCTTTTTTCTTGTGTCTCTGCCAGATTTCATATCATCGGATGAACGCTGGCTCATAAAATGAGTCCTAGGGAGGATTCCCTCTTTTTCTATTGATTCGGAATAGGTTTCATTCATTTGATCTTCAATCACTGATACCCTTTTCTTCCAGTGGATCGAATCGGGCTACTGAGCTTGTGCATGCGTCAGTAGTTCTTGGGTGCCACGGTTTTCAGCTCCATCATGTCATTTAAGGTCTTCCCTATGCTATTTATTCTAGTTAGCCATTTGTCTAATCTGTTTTCAAAGTTTTTAGCTTCTTTGCGATGGGTTTGAACATCCTCCTTTAGCTTGTAGAAGTTTGTTGTTACAGATCATCTAAAGCCTTCTTCTCTCAACGTGGCAAATTCATTCTCCATGCAGCTTTTTTCCATTACTGGCAAAGAACTGCATTTCCTTGGAGGAGAAGAGGCACTCTGATTTCTAGAATTTTCAGCTTTTCTGCTCTGGTTTCTCCCCATCTTGGTGGTTTTATCTCCCTTTGGTCTTTGATGATGGTGACGTACAGATGGGGTGTTGGTGTGGATGTCCTTTCTTTCTGTTTGTTAGTTTTCCTTCTAACAGTCAGGACCCTCACCTGCAGGTCTGTTGGACTTTGCTGGAGGTCCACTCTGGACCCTTTTGCCTGGGTATCACCAGCGGAGGCTGCAGAACAGCAAATATTGCAGAATGGCAAATGTTGCTATCTGATCATTCCTCTGGAAGCTTCACCTCAGAGGCACACTGGGCAGTATGAGGTGTCAGTCGGCCCTGACTGGGAGGTGCCTCCCAGTTAGGCTACTTGGGGGTCAGGGACCTACTTGAGGAGGCAGTGTGTCCGTTCTCAGATCTCAAACTACATGCTGGGAGAACCATTACTCTCTTCAAAACTGTCAGACAGGGACATTTAAGTCTACAGAAGTTTCTGCTGCCTTTTGTTCAGCTATGCCCTGCCCCTAGAGGTAGAGATTACAGAGGCAGGCAGGCCTCCTTGAGCTGCGGTGGGCTCCACCCAGTTTGAGCTTCCTGGCCACTTTGTTTGCCTACTCAAGCCTCAGCAATGGCAGGTGCCCCTCCCCCAGCCTCACTGACACCTTGCAGTTTGATCTCAGACTGCTGTGCTAGCAATGAGTGAGGCTCCGTGGGCATGGGATCCTCTGAGCCAGGCACGGGATATAATCTCCTGGTGTGCTGTTTGCTAAGACCATTGGAAAAGCACAGTATTAGGGTGGGCATGACCCAATTCAGAAACCTCACTCTTTTTTTTTTTTGAGACGGAGTCTCGCTCTGCCGCCCAGGCTGGAGTGCAGTGGCCAGGTCTCAGCTCACTGCAAGCTCCGCCTCCTGGGTTTACGCCATTCTCCTGCCTCAGCCTCCCAAGCAGCTGGGACTACAGGTGCCCGCCACGTTGCCCAGCTAGTTTTTTGTATTTTTTAGTAGAGACGGGGTTTCACCATGTTAGCCAGGATGGTCTCGATCTCCTGACCTCGTGATCCGCCCCTCTCGGCCTCCCAAAGTGCTGGGATTACAGGCTTGAGCCACCGCGCCCGGCCCAGAAACCTCACTCTTAACTGTAATGCTAGCCTTTCCCAGGATGAAAGTCCGTGACGTGGTCCTACAAAGAAGTTGGAAGTCAAGTACCAGAGAAACCAGATGTAATTCCCAAAATCAGGAGTAGAATGATAAACAAGAGATGGAGCCAATTCTCTAGAATTAGATGCTACTGGATAACAAGGGTGCATGGGAGGGGTGAGAGTGGAGTTGTGGCCAGACACAGACACTCTCAGTTGACCAGCCCACCCTTAGAGGCCAGGATAAATATACCTCTGTGTGTGTCAGAAAAACAGCTAAAATGAACTGGATTCCAAAAGTATGAGAGATGGGAAGTGGATGCAGACCATGGGTTTTGTCTCATTATTGTGCTGCCAACACCCGTTCAATGGTCCCTGATATGGTTGGCTCTGCAACCCTACCCAAATCTCATCTTGTAGCTCCCATAACTCCCACATCTTGTGGAAGGGACCCGGTGGTAGATGTTTGAATCCTGGGGGCGGGTCTTTCCCATGCTGTTCTCGTGATAGTGAATGGGTCTCATGAGAACTGATGATTTTAAAAAAGGGAGTTTCTCTGTACAAGCTCTCTTTGCCTGCCGCCATCCAGGTAAGATGGGATTTGCTCCTCCTTGCCTTCTGCCATCTTTGTGAGGCTTCCCCAGCCATGTGGAAACTGTGAGTCCTCCATTAAACCACTTTCCTTTGTCAATTGCCCAGTCTCGGATATGTGTTTATCAGCAGCATGAAAACGGACTAATATAATCCCTCATTAGGCTGGTGGGTGGCCAGGGGAGAGTCTGATACAGAAAAATGATTCCGTTGACATATAAGTGATCAAAACCAGATGTGGAATGAGATATAAGGGATTAAGATTATGTTTCTTCTTTTGATTTGTTTTAAAAATAGCTTTGATTTCGGACACAAAATTTCAAAAGCAATTAATATTTATTACATATACATTTGTTCTGCTGCTTCCAAACTATATGACTTTGGGTGAATTGAAGTATTTGCTATGATTGGAGACAATAATAGTACATATTTTATAGAGTTGTGAATATTAAATGATACAGACACATAAAGCACTTAGAACAGTGCCTGGCATATAGTAAACATGCAATAAATATTTATCATTACAGATATAAAATATAAGATTATTTTGTTTATTATTACATATGGACAGACTCTCTTTGAGCACCATGAAATAAGTTGCAACATGAATAAAAAAAAAGTTTGTTGAAGATCAAGTTTATGGGAGAGTAGTAAAAGCAGCATAATAAAAATGCAGAAAAAGGTATGTAGCTAAAATTTCATCAAATAGGGAACCATTATTCTGAAAGAATGTCAAAGGTCCTTTGGAAAATCAGAACCAGTAAACAAGGACATCTTCTGTCCAGCATGTATTAGACAGAGAGACTGAACATAATCCAAGAATGATGAGATATCATTTGGACATATTAAACCCCATCCAATCCTGCACAACCGTGTCTGTTACTAGTATAAGAGTGTCATGTTAAGAGTCAAGTGGCAGGAAATTAAACATTTGAATTTTCCAAAAACCGAAATTAGAAAAGAAATGTACATTAAAACAAATTCCACGGTTAGTTTACTTTAGCATGATGTTTTGACCAAAAATTGTCTAGAGGGATCCCCTATTATGGTTATCAGATAATGATTCAGGTATGGGACTCCTGGTGCTTTGGGAAGCCGAGGCAGAAGAATCATTTGAGCCCAGGGGTTCGAGACCAGCCTGGGCAACATAGTGAAATCTGTCTCTACAAAATATAAAAAATTTAGCCAGACACGATGATGTGTGCCTGTAGTCCCAGCTACTTGGAAGACTGAGATGGGAAGATTGCTTGGGCCGGGGAGGTCTAGGCTGCAGCGAGCTATGATCGCACCACTGCACTCGAGCCTGACTGAGTGGGACCATGTCATAAAAATAAAAAAGGGAAGGAGGGAAGGAAGGAAGGAAGGAAGGAAGGAAGGAAGGAAGGAAGGAAGGAAGGAAGGAAGGAAGGAAGGAAGGAAGGAAGGAAGGAAGGAAAAGAAAGAAGAAAGAAAGAGAAAGAGAGAAGAAAGAAAGAAAGAAAGAAAGAAAGAAAGAAAGAAAGAAAGAAAGAAAGAAAGAAAGAAAGAAAGAGAAAGAAAGAAGGAAGGAAGGAAGGAAGGAAGGAAAGAAGGAAAGAAAGAAAGAAAGAAAGAAAGAAAGAAAGAAAGAAAGAAAGAAAGAAAGAAAGAAAGAAAGAAAGAAAGAAAGAGAAAATGGGACTCTCTCTGGTCTAGGGAAACATTTTTTGCTTCCAAGTTGATTATCAGTCCGAGTGCTGTCAAAGACTGGAGATGTACTTTTTTCAGTAGAAAAACAGTACAACTTTACTACTGGTACCTGGCCCAGGATAAATGAAGGACATCTCATGATCCCTAGGTTTTCTTTCCAAACAAACAAGAGAAAGTAATATTGAATGAGGTATAAGAAAAATTAAAGAAATGCAACTTCTGGAAGATTCCTGGAGTTGTAAGGAAATGATTTAGAAGTAAGAAAAAAACTGAAGTACATACACTGGGCATCCAACCTAACTTTATTCACTCACTCATTGGGTCCACCAGCCCTCCAGTCCACAGCTGAGAAAACTTAAACAAGGCATCTTGTCGCTCTAAGACTCGGGGCTTTTTTTTTTTTTAATTTGTAAAATAAGAATAATAATGGTCTCTACTCATAGGATAGTTTGAAATATGAAATAATGCATGTAAAGTGTTTAGAACATGGCATGGCATATACATTAGGGCTCCATAGGATTAGCCATTAGCACTGTTGTTATTATTTTTCACTCTTATTATTTTCCACTATAATAGAATCTAGGTCCTAACGGTCTAGCGTAGATAGCATGAACAAAACTTACCCTCATGGAACCTGCCAGCTGTCAGCCTCCTAGTCATAGAGGCTACATCAAACCCCAAACAAGGACATCCATTGCCCACTATCTCCCCGAGCCCTGTGTGGACCCTACTTCTCCAGAGATGCTGACCTGAGATGGCCACAACCAAGAGACACATGAGCACATTCTGTCATAAGCACCCTGCCTGATCTTGCTTGTGCCTTTTTATCTCGCCAATAAGGATGATGGAACTTAGTAGAAGTCTAGAAGATAAGAAGAGAGCATATCCAGGAAAGGAAATCCAAATCTGGGTTCCAGCAGAAAGTATCTGTAAGTATTCCAAATACAGAGAGACAACCAAGAAAGTCTCACTGAAGCTATGATAAACTGCTACTGCCCAAGCATCCACCAAAAATCCACTGAGGAAAGAAAGAAGGAGATAATTGAGGAGAGTCCTTTAGAAAAATGTTTCGTGAAATCTCACAATTATTAATTGTATACTACTGCATTGTGGAACATTGCAATAAAGCAAAATGCTACTAAATATGTGTATATTGAAGTGTGCCTGTGTTAACTGAGGACTGATAAAATCTGAAACCGTGATCCATGATAAAAATAGAAAACGTGGTTTTGCAAATTGATTTTTAGCTAGAAAATAAATTTGCCACAGGATGGCAGTAAAAGGTAAGATATAAGGATAGGGCATACATTTTATTGACCCTTAAAAGCGCTTTAAGGTATATAGAAACTTCAAGTATTTGAACATAACCTGTATACCATTCTTCAAACTAGATACAGAAAAAAAAAAATCCTGGAGTTTTAAATACCGGAGTTATTAGACTAAAATTGGTTTCCTCATGAAAAAAATGATGCCTAAGTGATGATTATGACATCTTAAGGAGTCATCCTATAACTCTATCTTCAAGTTTGAACCAATATTATTACAAATAAATTCTAGAGTAACTAGGTTATATTTTAAAGATAATTAAAAAGCATAAGACAAGCTTTTCATCTCAGTTTCCCTGAGTTCTCAAGTCCTGATGCTCTTCCTCTGCTTTCATCTCTTTTCCAGTTGAAGTCATTAATCATCTCAAAAACATTTCAAACTTTCTGTGCTCACTTTGACAATGATACTTGGGCCTCAAATTCTTGGTTGAAGTCATCTGCTTGGTGAATTCATCACAATCATAAGTGTAAATAAAAGTCACTGATGTACATAAAATTTTAACTCTTCTAAAGTTATCACTTCAGAGTTGATGGGCTTAATAGCCAGTGACGGAGCTTTAATACAAGCGAAAACTTGTCAAAGGAGCCTCAAGGATAGCATTGATCAAGGGAGCAATGAATTATAGGACAAGGGTTGGGGCAACATATTTGTTCATTCATTCATTCTACATAAACTTGTTAGTGTATACAAGGTTAAAAGGTGCCAGACAGTATAATATATGCTGGAAATAGTTGGGCAAAGGAGTATTTGCCCTCTAGGAGTTTACAGACTAGTAAATAGTCAAATACTATACATTGAGACAACTGCTAAGATAAGAGATGAGTTTGCAGTAAGCACAAAAATGTGAACTCTATGAGGGTAGGAATTTGGGTCTATCTTGTACCTTGCATCCCCAATGCAGGAATGGCTACATGATTTGTGAGGCTCGATATAAAATGAAAATGTGAGATCTCTTGGTTGAAAAAAATATTAAGATGTTCAAGACGGCAATAGCAGAACATTAAACCAAGTGTGGTGGTCCTCTGAGCACAGTCCCATGAAGGCAGCCCTACCCCCATGCTTAGAACAGTGCCTGGCATAGAGTAGGCTTTCAATAAATATTTGTGAAACAGGAAAAAAAAAGTTGGGGGCAGGGAGCGGGTGTGGAGAACAGGCAGAGAGAAGGCAATGAAAAGTCTTAGAAATAGTGCCTAAGCTGGACTTGAGAAGTTAACAAAGATTCCCTGAGACCTTCTGGTTGAGACAGAAAGTAGAGCAGGAATTCCCTGGGAAGCAGCAGAGGAGGAAGAAAGTGCTTTACTTAGAACTAAGCACATGTGCAAAGTCTCAGACAAAAAGGGAGAACTGGCTCATGAAAGAACTACTGAGCAGAGTGGGTCATGAAGTCAGTTTGGTAAGTGTAAACTCACATTTATAAGAAAGAAAAGGGAAAATATTAGAATTCCTCTTCCATTGCTCCGTAAAGCTTTTATCTGATATACGTATATGTGTGTAAATGCATACTGAATCATACTGTAAAATGCTGAGAATTATTTATTTGGTCGAGGTCAAAAAAAGCATGAAAGGTCCTGGGCTGGAGCAGGGGAGGAGTGTGGTGGGAGCAGCAGTAGGTAGAAAAGGGCAGGGGAGGGGCAGTGGGGTGGGGGCCGTGATAATCAAAGATGAGCCTAGGAAATTAGCAGGGATTAGTTCAAGAGGGGCCTTGTAAACCTTATTAAAAAGTTTAGAAGCCATTCTGACAGCAGGAAGAAGTCACTAAATGTTTTTAAACAGGAGAATGACACAATCAGATTGCATTCTTAAAAAAGATTAGGGCCGGGTGCAGTGGCTCACGCCTGTAACCCCAGCACTTTGGGAGGCCGAGGCAGGTGGATTGCCTGAGCTCAGGAGTTCAAGACCAGCCTGGGCAACAGGAAACCCCATCTCTACTAAAATACAAAAAATTACCTGGGTATTACAGGCAGCATGCGCCTGTAATCCCAGCTACTCAGGAGGCTGTGGCAGGAGAATTGCTTGAACCTGGGAGGCAGAGGTTGCAGTGAGCGGAGATTGTGCCACTGCACTCCAGCCTGGGTGACAGAGTAAGACTCTGTCTAAAAAAAAAAAAAAAAAGATTAGCTGCCACTTGGAATGAATTCCCCACCCAGCAGTCAATCTTATTACTCCTAGGTTAAAATTTTTAATTGTCTTCAACTGTTTTTAGAATAAAGACCCAAATCTTTACCTTCAAGATCTGAGACTGAAGGCAGAACTCACTTGAGCTATTCCCACCCAATCCCACCCATACCCCAAATGCTAGTTCTTTGGGGCACCACTCAGCCTCTCCGACTTATACTAGAAACATTCTCGTCCCACTGCTTTTCTGCTTGCCCTTTGCTTGGTGACTTCTCTCTCAACCCTCAAGCCTCAGGTTAAAGACCCTTGGGGCTCCTCTGGGAGCCTTTCTCTGAGCTCCCAGACTTTCCCTTCCCTTGTAATGAGATCCTCAAGCCCTATTACACTGGTCATTTACATGATTACTCGTTTCATGTCTCTGTCCTCATTTGGCTATAACCTCTGCAAAGGCAGAGACGGTGTCTGTGGGGCTCATTACAGCATCTAACGTGGCGAGCAGCCCATAGCAGCATTCAATAAATACATTCAGTGAGTGGATTTAAACAAAAGGAGAACATATCTCCTGGCAGCACAAGTTCTGGTTAAAAACCATTTTAACATGCAAAGGAGATGAGCAGGAATAGGGATTGAGATGAATGGGCTCCTGCAAGAGTTATCTTACATATAAAATGGACAGGATGCTAATTATATTTTCTATGCTGAGCTAATTGCATTTTACCTGGAGGCTAGGTGTCTTCTGGGGCATAGGTTTCTTCCTACAGGACAGTACTACCACAGAATTCCATTTAGCTAATACAAGGGAAGAATTGGAAGAATTTATGAATCTTGAGTTTACTGAAGACCACACTCTCTCTCTTACTGTTCTGATAAGTTTCCCAGACAAAGCAAAAGAGAAATCAAATGCTAATTTTCCTATTCTAGAAAATAATGGCAGCTTAGACTTTGGACTGAAATTGGTGCTTCTTACTTGAGAGAATATTTTAAATATTTTATTTCTCAAAATGAGAATGGATGGTAGCTCCCAATTTAATGTCTGTCCTCAAGAGATTTCCATGTGCTTAATTTAACTGGCCCATAATTAGAGAAACCACATATCAGCAGTTCATATTGATGAAAATATCAAAAGACCCAAGGCCCCGAGGAATCCTGTCTTTTTTTTTTTTTTTTTTTTTTAGACAAAGTCTCACTCTGCTTCCAGGAGTGCAGTGGCGCCATCACAGCTCACTGCTGCCTCAACATCCCCAGGCACACACCAGCAAGTCTGATTTTTGTATTGCTTATCGAAACAGGGTTTTGCCATGTTGCCCAAAATGATCTCTAACTCCTGAATTCAAGTGGTCTGCTCACCTCAGCCTCCCAAAGTGCTGAGATTACAGGTGCGAGCCACCACGCTCAGCCTCCTGTCTATCTTTGAGCACATAAGAGCACGTCACAGGAATGGTTCATTTACATATGTAGTCTGCTTCCGTTTTTTCTCATCAGACTGTTATGACTCAAGCAGTACTGTTTTGTGCCAACATAGTTATTAACACAAATACAAAAGGAGGCCAAGAAATCAAGAGGTGGTTCTCAGAAGGTGATGCTGAGATCCCAAATACGTTAATAATACTTTTTAAGATTAACATCAAAATGAAAACATAATGTTTTTAAATTTTATAAATAAGTTACGATTCCTCAGTGGTCTTGAGACTCCACTCAAGAAATATGTCTTCAAAATATTGCACGGTGACTACCTTCCCTAACATTCAAGTGACTCCTCTATTTCAACCTCCTCTGTTTTCACTTCTTTAGTGGTAAAAGTAACCAGACCATATCCAGTTATGATACCCAGCGTTTAGGAAAAATGTCTATCCTAAAAATGTTTCCAAAACCTTCTAAACTTCCATGTGGTCTCTCACTCTGTGAACTCAAAGCATTTATTGACCATAACACTCATTTGGCAATTTATCACTGAAACATTTTATACATATTACATTTCCAACTGTTATTATTTAATGCTTGTATTTCCATTCAGCCCCTCATAAATTTATGCTTGGTCTCTACCAGATTTTGGTCCAATACTACTCCCAAAGACCAGCCACCAGTATCTTGTTCCTTAGCTCATTTTTGTCCTTACACTGTCTAGAGACAAAATATCCATGCTAATAGGAAAGTTGATCTTCGATCATTTGGTGTTCTTTTACCTCACCCGCATAGTCCCCCTCAGGTCTTCAGTATGGATTGCTTTATAATTCCTCTTGATACCTGCTGATAATACGTAGTCATTTACCATGTGTCAATTTGGATTTCTGAGAAGCAGATGCCAAAACAAGACTAGAGGTGCAAGAGATTTGTTGATGGAAATGCTGGTGAAGGAAAAGATGCAGGAGAAGTCAGAGAGAGCCTTTGAACCCTTAACAGTGCCTATTCTGTGGAGAATAAGGTCTGGAGACAGATTATTCAACCTTTTTCCACACTGATTATATTTACAGAATAAATTCCATGCCTCAACTTGATTTTGCTGCATTGTTCAGACCCAACCACAATGTGTCCCCAATTGAGGTAGTACTCAACACTCGGGAAAACTCAAACATTCCGTTCAAGCCAGCCTCAAGTACAAGTGGAATTTCTTTGGCACATTTATACATATATATGTGTGAGTCCATGTGTGTATGTGTGCGTGTGTGTGTATGTATGTTTGTGCTAGAAATATAAATAGAGGTGTTCAGTTTTTTGTTTTTTGTTTGTTTATTTTGTTTTTTCTTTTCAGAGACAGGATCTTGCTCTGTTACTTAGGCTGGAGTGCAGTGGCACTATCACAGCGCACTGCAGCCTTGAACCTCTGCGTTCAAGCAATCCTCCTGCCTTGGCCTCCCAAGTAGCTGGGACTACAGGCATGCACTGCCACACCTGGCTAATTTATTTACATTTTTTAAAGATGGGTTACCACTATGTTGCCCAGATTAGTCACAAACTCCCGGCCTCAAGAAATCCTCTCACCTCAGCCCCCCAAAGAGCTGGGATTACAGGTGTGAGCCACTGTTCCCTGTGAATAGTAAGTTTTTTAGTGAATGCTTGAAGGAAAATATATTGAAAATGCATATTTTGTTTATTTCCTTTGGTGTGTTTATTTTCTGATAATATCCCAGAGGAGAATGGGGGTAGGAACAACAGAAGAGAAGAGACATGGGAAAGTCTTAATGTTCTAAGAGCTCTCCTAGAGATGAAGGTAAACCCAGGCAGAACACGAAGCAGATGCCTTATCATCAGCCTCTGAATTGCACAGTTACTGAGGCTACTCTGTATTTTTTTTTTTTTTTACTCACAAGGGTTGGAAGTATAAGTAAATGAGTGAAGAAGGCCTAAAGGACTCTATCTGAAGTCAGGGTATGAGGGGTGGAGGCTGTGACAAATTAGAGAGAATGTGGCCCACTTAAATAGGACAACAGCTATTCAGCTCCAGTCCTGTGAGAATTTCATTTTGCCACATCCCCTATTGTTTAAAGGTAATAGAGTACTGTAGGTTTTTATGTGAAGTCTCCTTATGATTAAATGTTTGTTCAAAAACATATATAAGATAGTCTTCAGGCCAGACACAGCTACCAACCAGTTTGATTTCACAAGCCACTGGATTTCAACCTCTCCCCTAGTGTGAAGCCTTTCCAGAGATGCTTACATTGTAATGACTTATAAACCTTCAACGGGAAAAACTCTGGCAAGTTGGATTTTCACACTAAAGAAAAGGGAAGATATTGGACACCTTCCTAGTGCCCCCTAAATCTCGAAATGTAGACTTCCCCCCATTCTAATTAGGTCTAAGACTAATCTTGGAAAACATAATCTAAATGAATACTTTGATTTTTCTGCAAGATTCACATTCATCTTCCATTACATTTGTATTTTATCACCCTCAAAAAGAGTACACGGTCATTTTTTTAAACAAGTACTTCAATTTTATTTAAAAAGCAAAACTGTTGACTTAAAGGAGCTTTTCCTCAGTCTGTGTATAAGAATGACAAGCCTCCCTGGTTTGCCCTGAACCTCACATTTGGCTCGTCATGAACTCTATGTGCCGTCTGTCACCACCCCTAATTTAAAAGGTTCTCGTATAAAGTAAAACGTAATTATCTGTTCAAGGCCTGATTCTATTGCTTAAATGCTTGAATGCCTCCCCAAAATTCCACTGGGAAACACAGGCACAGAAGTGCTACAGCATCTCATCTTTTCTGTTGAAAAGTTAAAATAGGGCATCTTATCACCATGGTTACAGCGTTCTGTGGGTAGTCTTGATCCCTTACTACCCAAAAAGATCAGTTAAGTGACCAATAGGGAATCTGAACCGCAGTTTCACTGACAAGCTGAAAGCAGCAGAGGAGCTCACAGGCAACCTGAGGCATCTTGGAGCTCACATTTCCTTTCAAATAACGGGTCTACACAAGGACGAAACATTTAAAATATGTTTTCCAATACTCATAATTGTGAAAATCAATGTTATTTGAACTTATTTTAAAAATTAATTCAAATATACCATTGCTCATTATAAATATGTATAGAAAGCTAATATGCATTAATATTTATTAAATATATTTAAGAGTAACACAATTAAATTGAAGATGAGAGAAGCAAAAATGTATGGTCTTCCTTTAAAATACATAAATTTAGATGAATGCAGCCATTCAGTTAATCTGTTGAGTACCTTCTACATGATAGACATTGTACTACAAGTTAACTGTGATACAAACAAGATAGAAGCAATGTACCTATGTTCAAATCACTCATAAGCTAATAAGAAATTTATAAAAGCATTCAGGCACAGTGGCTCACACCTGAAGTCCCAGCACTTTGGGAGGCCGAGGCAGGAGGATTTCTTGAGCCCCAGAGTTCGAGACTATGATTATGCCACTCACTGCAGTCTGGATAGCAAAGTGAGAATGTATCTCTAAAAACTAACTAAATAAAGCCATTTATAAATGGAAATATAACTAGCCAGAATACTAAGTGCTTTACAAAGTTATATATAAATTGTCATGGGACCTCAAAGAAAAAAATAATTGCTTAAGCCTGGGGGAGTCCAGAGAGGCTTTAGAGAGGAAGGCCATTTGGGCTGGTTCTTGATGGTGAGCAGGCAGAGGAGAAGACCTGTGCAGAGAACCCACGGTGAAAGGGCATCACCTGCGGGCAGGGCAGCTGGAGCTCCTGGAACCCACGCTGCAGGGGCAGAAGCTGAGGTGGGAGGTTATTTGGGGCCAGATTAAGCAAAGCCTTTTATCCCAGATTTAATGTTGTGGGCAATAAGGAGTCAGTGGGATTTTAGGCAGAAAACAAGATGATCAGATTTAATCTCAAAGGTTTCCCCAACTAACATATGGAGAAAGAACTAGAATAAGTAGAGACCCATGTCAGATGTAAAATGAGCATACTTCTCTGATGGACCAGCCTCCTCATTTTTTCAAAGCACTCTTCTTTTATTAAGTATATATTCATAAGACATTTTTCTGAAAATACAGATTAACTTTCCAGTTATCTTGTTACTTCTAGTTATTTAGTGAACAGGAAAAGTATCTCATGTGGTAACTTCGTATCATCTTTAATGAGAGAATTGGCTTCATTAATCACTTTTTCAGAATTCTGACACTCAAAGATGTTTCTGTTTGACTCTCAGGCATTTTGCAATTCAAGACCTTGAAAATATGTCCCTGCATACAGCAACAAAGAGGTTGGAGGTTATTTTTTAAATGTCTGAAAGTGAAAAAAATCAACAGAACTCCCTTAAAAATAAATTAATTCTGGTATCTAAAATGTATTCTTAGGAAGAGAAATGTAAAAAAGAGAAATAATGCTATAAAATAAAAAGAGGGGAAATAAAAACAACAAAAGGGAATCTAAGAAGAGTTTGAAACTGTGTTGTGCAGTGTTCCCTGGGTAACAGTAAATATTTCTTACCTTCCTCCTCTGCCATCATGACAAGTCATGAAACCTAGACAATATTTAATCACAGCTATATTCACCACAAATCATAAATAGACAAAACCCCTGCAGCTCTGTCAGTCAGGGGAGCCCAGAGGCAAAAACAGTCCTTGAGAATGATAGGAACAGGACTTCATTCATAACCCTGTCATAATTCCCTGCTGATTCTACAGGAGAAGGTTACTGAATTTGATTTGGAAAAAAAAAAAAAAGCACAGTTATCAACTGTAATATGCTAAACATCCACATATGTTATCTATGCTAGCAATACAGCATTCAGTTTCCCCATTTTACAGAAGAGGCAACAGCCCTAGAGAAGGTAAGAAAGTTTCTATAGTCACACAGCTGGTAAGTCATCCTAATAGCTTTGGACCAATAACTTCTTGATTCTAAATCTTGTGCTTTTAAATCAAGGATAGCTACCAACACAAAGAGAAATGTCAAGTGCCACCCGAGTAAGACACGCAGTGAATTCTGTGGTTCTTGGAGAAGGGAGCCCCCTGTCTGGAACAACAGTCAAGAAAGTCTTCTAGCAGAGGGTGACACCTGATCTGGGTCTCTTTACTGGACAAGTCAAAAGGATAAAGAAAGCTCATTCCAGGTTTGAATTTAACAGCAAGCATGAAGAGATGTAAATGGATATGATATAAATTTTTACATACCCATTCAAGAAATGTATTATGAATCTATTATCTGTATCATATTATGCTAGGGATACAATGATTAAAAAAAAAAAAAACGAAGAAGGCAATGTGAGGAAAACAGCATTTCTTTAAAAATTGTCTTAGGTGCCCATTCCTTACAACGGTTACGAGATTGAACAATATGACTCTACCAAGGGGTTGGTAGAAAGAAAAATAAGAAAAGGCTGTCAACGTAATTTGGACCAAAAGTTATGGAGTAACAAATTTGTAGTTGTCATTACTAATTTATTGTTATGTCATGCTCAATATAAAATGATTCTGAAGTATCTTACAAAGATACAATGGTAAACATAAAATATAAAAATAAAAGGAAATTGAGATGAAGAAATATAAATATAAGTATAAATAAGACATCTCAGCACTTTGGGAGACCAAGGTGGGATGATTGCTTGAGGCCAGGTGTTTGTGACCAGACTAGGCAACATAACAAAACCCCATCTCTATTAAAAAAAAATTTTTTTTAATTAGCTGGGTGTGGTGGTGCCTGCCTGTAATCCCAGCTACTCCGAAGGCTGAGGTAGGAGGATCACTTGAGCCTATGAGTTTGAGGTTACAATGAGGTATGAACACACCACTGCCCTCCAGAGTGGGAGAATGAGTGAGACCCTGCCCTAAAAAAGATAATAACAATAATAAGATGGGCCAGGCATGGTGACTCATGCCTATAATCCCAGCACTTTGGGAGGCCAAGGCATGCAGATCACCTGAGGTCAGGAGTTCAAGACAAGCCTGACCAACATGGTGAAATCCCATCTCTACTAAAAATATAAAAATTAGCCAGGTGTAATGGCATGCACCTGTAATTCCAGCTACTCAAGAGGCTGAGGCAGGAGAATCGTTTCAACCCAGGAGGCAGAGGTTGCAGTGAGCAGAGATGGAGCCACTGCACTCCAACCTGAGCAGCAGAGTGAGACTCTGTCTCAAATAAATAAATAAATAAATAAATAAATAAATAAATAAATAAGATGAAGCTGGAGTAAGGTCAGTTAAAATGTCAAATCCTGGCTGGAAAGGGGTATAATTTGGCTCTATGCTTCCTAGCAGTCATTACCCTGCTCCCCCCAAAAATAATCAGTTATATTATTTGATAAGACAAAACCATTCAATGAGAAAATAATAATTTTTTGTAGTAGTAATAACAATAATAATAGCTATTATTGGTTCTCATATGCAACTACTGGGGCTTGATTGGTTTACATGTACTTTCTCATTGATGACTGCAATAACCCTGTGAGGTAGATCCTATTATGGTCTTCATTGTACAGAGAAGAAAATTGGGAGTTAGAGAAGTTAAATAGATTTCCCAAAAACACATGATATGGTTTGGCTGTGTCCCTACCCAAATCTCATCTTCAATTTTACTCCCATAATTCCCACATGTTTTGGGAGGGACTCAGTCAGAGATAATTTGAATCATGGAGGCAGTTTCCCGCATACTGTTCTCATGTTCATGAATAAGTCTCAAGAGATCTGATGGTTTTATCGGGGTTTTCACTTTTGCATCTTCCTCATTTTCTCTTACCACCACCATGTAAGACGTGCTTTCACCTCCCTCCATGATTCTGAGGCCTCCCCAGCCATGTGGAAGTGTAAGTCCAATTAAACCTCTTTTTCTTCCCAGTCTTGGGTATGTCTTTATCAGCAGCATGAAAACAGACTAATACAGTAAATTGGTACCAGTAGTGTGGGGCGTTGCTGAAAAATATCCAAAAATGTGGAATCAACTTTGGAACTGGGTAACAGGCGGAGGTTGGAACAGTTTGGAGGACTCAGAATAAGACAGGAAAATGTGGGAAACTTTGGAACTTCCTAGAGACTTATTGAATGGCTTTGACCAAAACCCTGATAGCAATAAGAACAATAAAGTCCAGGCTGAGGTGGTCTCAGATGGAGATGAGGAACTTGGGAACTGGAGCAAAGGTGACTTATTATGTTTCAGCAAAGAGACTGGTGGCATTTTGCCCCTGCCCTAGAGATTTGTGGAACTTTGACCTTGAGAGAAATGATTTAGGGTTTCTGGCAAAAGAAATTTCTAAGCAGCAAAGCATTTAAGAGGTGACTTGGGCACTGTTAAAGGCATTCGGTTTTATAAAGGAAGCAGAGCGAAAAAGCTCGGAAAATTTGCCGCCTGACAATGTGATAGAAAAGAAAAACCCATTTTCGGCGGAGAAATTTAAGCCAGCTGCAGAAATTTGCATAAGTAACAAGGAGCCAAATGTTAATCCCCAAGACAACCAGGAAAATGCCTCCAGGGCATGTCAGAGGGCAGCCCCTCTTGTCACAGGCCCAGAGGCCTAAGAGAAAATGATTTCATGGGCCGGTCCCAGCGTCCTCATGCTGTGTGCAGCCTAGGGATTTGGTGCCCTGCATCCCAGCTGCTCCAATGATGGCTGAAAGGCGTCAATGTAGAGCTTGGGCCATGGCTTCAGAGGGTGCAAGCCCCAACCCTTGGCAGCTTCCATATGGTGTTGAGCCTGCCAGTGCAGAGAAGTCAAGAATTAGGGTTTGGGAACCTCCAACTAGATTTCAGAAGATGGATGGAAATGTCTGGATGCCCAGGCAGAAGTTTGCTGCAGGAGTGGGGCACTTATGGAGAACCTTTGCTAGGTCACCAAGGAAGGGAAATGTTGGGTCAGAGCCCCCACACAGAGACCCTACTGGGGCACTGCCTAGTGGAGCTGTGAGAAGAGGACCACCGTTCTGCAGACCCCAGAATGGTAGATCCACCGACAGCTTGCACCATGCCCTTGTAAAAGCTGCAGGCACTCAATGCCAGTATGTGAAAGCAGCTGGGAAGGAGGCTGTACCCTGCAAAACCACAGGGGTGGAACTGCCCAAGATCATGGGAACTCACCTCTTGCATCAGCATGACCTAGATATGAGACCTGGAGTCAAAGGAGATCATTTTGGAGCTTTAAAATGTGACTGCCCCACTGGATTTTGGACTTGCATGGACCCTGTAACTCCTTTGGCCAATTTCTCCCATTTGAAATGGCTGTATTTACCCAATACCGGTACCCACGTTGTAACTAGGAAGTAACTAGCCTGCTTTTAATTTTACAGACTTATAGACAGAAGGGACTTTCCTTGTCTCAGATGAAACTTTGGACTGTGAAGTAACTAGCCTGCTTTTAATTTTACAGGCTCATAGGCAGAAGGGACTTTCTTTGTCTCAGATGAAACTTTGGACTGTGGATTTTTGGATTAATGCTGAAATGAGTTAAGACTTTGGGGGACTGTTGGGAAGGCATGATTGGTTTTGAAATGTGAGGACATTAGATTTGGAGGGGCCAAAATGGAATGATATGATTTGGCTGTGCCCCCACCCAAATCTCATCTGAATTGTACTCCCGCAATTCCCATGTGTTGCAAGAGGGACCCATCAGGAGATAACTTGAATCATGGGGCAGTTTCCCCACACTGTTTTCAGGGAAGTGATTAAGTCTCATGAGATCTGATGGTTTTATCAGGGCTTTTCGCTTGTGCATCTTCTTCATTTTCTCTTACCACTGCCATGTAAGAAGTGCCTTTCACTGCCCACCATGATCCTGAGGCCTCTCCAGCCATGTGGAACTGTAAATCCAATTTTTCTTCCTACTCTCGAGTCTGTCTTTATCAGTAGCATAAAAACGGATGAATACAACACAAAATCAGTAATTGGGGCAAGCAACCTCCAAATCAAGCAAACTTTCTGCCTACTTCAAGCCAAGGAACTTAACCACTAGGTTATTTCTGAAGTAAATTATCTTGCAAGTCCTCAAGAAAATAGACCAAGCAATGTAGAACAGTGCATCTCAAATTCCATTGCACATATAAACCACCTGGGATCTTACAATGCAGATTCTGATTCACTAGCTCTGAGGTGGGATTTGAGATTCTGTATTTCTAACCACCTACCAGGTGACCCCAAAACTTCTGGCCTAAACCACACTGTGATTAGCAAAGCTAGAATGAACAATATTCCCACAGTTTAAAGGGGTTCTATTTTATAGCATCCCTCAAAGGAAGTAGATGACACAAAACCACAGCATTTCCGTAAAAGCATCATCTCTTTTTAAAAGAAAAGCTATACAAGGAATGTAGCACTGCAATGATTTGGACTAACCAAGGAATTTAAAGTATCAAGACAAAAAAAAAAAGGATATTCTATTAATAATATACCTTATGTTCATACTAGGCTGCATTTAATTGCAACTAAATTATGTCTAATCCCTTCAATTATAGACAGGTACTGTTGATTAGACCTCAATGCGGTGGGTGTTAAGTGCTACTTAAGCACATGACTCTGATTTACTACAAGAAAGTAAAAAAGCCCAAAGCAGAGGGAGATTCAGAGGACAAGGGGAATGGCCTCCTGTTTTCCTGCCTAGAAAATAGATTTTTCTAAAATAACTGCTACATGGCAGTATCCAAGAATAAAACTTTTCTTTTCAATTAACAAAGAATGAGGAATTTCTGAGGCTGCTGCTTCAGAGCCCACAATTTTTTAACAAAACTGCATATGTTCAATCACTATTTTGCTTTTCATTTAGAATCTGTTGCCAAGGAAACATCAATATCCAAGTACATTCAAGGTAAATCTTTCTTCTTCCGTGTTTTTGAAGTGAATCATTGAAGTGAATCATTGAAGTGAACCACTTAGCAAGGCAGCAGCAAGTTGTAGAACTGAACTAATCTAGAGGTGGACTTAATTCCAATCACTGTGTCCTTGATAAATCAGCTAGACCTCAGTTTCTTTACCTATAAAGTAACAATGATTATACAGTTGTTGTTTCAAGCAATTTAATTCTGGGGCATAGTCCCTCTATCTGATGTATAGTTTGTCATCTCATTATGCATGGTCAGGAATCTATAGAGTTAGCTTCCTTTATGTAATTACCCTGGAACAAGAGGACAAAGAACCCCCATTTCCTCCTTCAGTAATGCAAAGGCAATACATACTTGGCTTGCCTAAAAGAAGTGAAGCGATGTGGAATCAGAATCAAATTAAAAAAAAAAAATCCTGTCCCTGCAAATATTATGTAATTCAGGTTTCTCGGTTTTATGGTACATCAGAAATCACAGCCAAAGATAACCACAAACTGAAAGGTGTGTCTCCAAGGTCCTTCTGGATCACTGACAACAGGGTATATTATCACAAACAAGGGTGGATTCAGGTAGTGTGTGGCCAGAAGCATTCACAGTCTGAAGATTCCCTTAAGAAAAAAATGCATACTTGTGAATCCAAACTAACTGCAAAAGTATCAGGGATGAGAAAATAAAATAAAATAAATTAAAACTGATAAATACTACAGTCAACCAAAATGCCAGAAAATAATATAATTTTATTAATCCATGTCCTGATATACTTCTAGTAGTCTCTTTTTCCTATGTTTTGGACTTCATGCTCTTTGAGCACCTTTATGGATGACAATTATTTCATAATACCTCTTATAGAATAGGACTTCAGTGCATCTTTGAAATTTACCTTATCAATAGTTTAAAATAGATTTATTTTATCAATATGTTAAAATGTATTTCATCAATAGTTTAAAATATAGTATATTTTGGTTTCACACCACATTATTGGTAACTTCACGTAAAGTTTCAGGATTGTGGTCAAATATTAGAAACACTTCCATCCAAGTTTCTTTCACATGTGAGCTCTAAGGTTCAGAAGAATTTTCCACTAGGTGCATCTAAGGAACATATCAAACCATTTCCTCCTCTACCACCACATTCTTCTGAAGCTGGATACTGTGCACACGTCCAACCATTTGGCCACACCTCTGGCCTTTGCATCTGCACATAGCATAGTGAGCAATCAGAGGTTTTCTAGAATCCATTCCAACACCAAGACAGCTAGAAGTAATCCAACTGTGTGTAGAAATGTGAGTCAAATATATCTTATAAGCCCAAACTAAACATATTCCCAACTCAACTTTCCCACAACTGAAAGCCAAGAATGCCTATAGGCCTCCAATACCAGTTGAAACAAAGGCAAATGTGATGGAGATGAAATCAAATGGGAAGAGTCATCCTAGCCAACTGTAGTTAAAATATCTTATTTTGAGTATACTTACTTGCAAAGGGCCCTTAAACTTCATTAAAATTTAAACTGCTTTTGCTTCACTGTAAGTCCATCTCTGACAGAAAGTGATTATTTTCTCGTTTTCTCATGCCTGACAACTTTAACATAACTACCTTCAGTTTCATTACTTCATGTGAAGGATTGTGCTATGTGTTTTTTAAACATTAGCTAATCCATCCTCAAATCAACACTATGAGGTAGTAGTTATTGCACAGCTGGAGAAACTGGAACTCTGAAAGGTTAAGCCACTTATTCAAGATAAGTAAACTGGTACAGTGGTTCCAATGCTGGTACATGCAAATGTGCTCTCCTGCTTCCTTGAGAAAACTGAGGTGGGGAAAGAGCATGAGAAGAACTTTCTATGCTCTCTTAGGCACAGAAAGAACATGACTAGATACAGAGTCTCATTAAGAATATAAAATGTGTTAGATGTACCATGGCTCCTGTAGTGACCATAGCTCTCACAGGGCCTGAGCCATGCTAGCACCTTCCCAAGGAGACTATTCCAGTTGGCCAGTCTCTGCTCCACAGTAACCATGTGAAATTGAAAAGCTGTGATCAAAAATGCAGTCACGTTGGAAGAGATGCAGCAGGGCTTAGTGGTGTGAGCTACACAGGCATTGGAGAACACTAAAAAGACTATTTCAGCCCATATCAAGAAGCAGTTTGACAAGAAGTACAATCCCATCTGACATTGCATCATGGGGAGGAACTTTGGTAGTTGCCTGACACATGAAACCAAACACTTCGTCTACTTCTACCTGGGCCAAATGGGCATTCTTCTGTTCAAATCTGATTAAAGGCATAGACTGTGCCACACACAGAGTGATTCATCCAGAAATGAGGACTGCAGCCTAAATTACAAATACCAGAGACTAAAATTGTCAGCCTTGCTAAGGAACACCTCAATCTTTGAAACTTTATTGTGTTTTGTACAGGGCATTCTCTGTATTCGTTTATTGTGGTTATAAGATAATTAGCAACACACTTATATTTGTATTCCATACTTCTGTCCCATGTTTTTTTCCCTCAAAATCCATTACTTTAAAAAACAAATCTGTTACAGATATGAAAGAAAAAAATGTAAAACACTGCATCAGTACTTTCTTGTAGTAAGTTTGGGCATTGAACTAAGAATCCAAAAAGTTAATTCAGATAATATGCTGTCATTGGGGTAACTTCTGTCAGCCATTCGCCAGCAGTTTAACTCTGTTTTATCACATGTCAAATAACAGCCTGTAGTAATAATAAAAATATTGCCATATTTGAATCACAATTCAAATGGATTTTACCAATAACACATATGTAGCATAATTTGATATTGCTTACTAGGGCAAGATTGTATAGACTGAAGCCTAGAAGATGCTTTGTAATAAAGCGTGATTATAGGAAAATTATCCTATTTAAATTCAAAGAACTACGAGTTCCTGGCTAAGTTTATGTCTCTTATACAAGAAAATCACAGGGTGACAACCTGCAATTAAAACCCTAGCTCTGTTCAGATCATTAAAAGCCATCTATTTACAATTTAGGTTTACAATTAGTCTATCTCAAGTCACTGAGAATGTGGCCACACCAGAAAGTTCACCTCCAAGAAATCAGGCAGCTTCCTTTGGGAGTCTTAAGTGTAGTACATGCTGCACTGTGTACCCAGCTCCCTTTCTCAAATACCTCCAAACAGATGTGCTTCCCATTACTACTTGCCAGATAAATTCAAATTAAAACTATGATAAGATACTACTCTACACTGACTAGAACGGCTTAAATTTAAAGATTAACAAAACCAAGTGTTGGCAAGAATGTGGAGCAACTGGAATTCTCATAAATTGATGGTAGGAGTGTAAAATGACACAATCCCTTTGGAGAAATGTTTGGCAGACCCAACCAAAGGTAAACATATGAATACCCTATAATCCAGCATTTCCATTCTTGGGTATATATTCAAAAGATAAGAGTATATCCATCAAAATACATGAACAAGAATGTTCATAGGTACTTTCTTTTAACTAATACCCAGAAACTAGAAGTAATATAAATGCCCATCAAAAGTAGAAAGACAAATTATGGTGTAATCATACAACAGAATACTATACAAACGAGAATGAATTCATTCCAGCAGGCAACAACAAGGCTAAATCTCACAAATGACCATGAGTGAAAGAATCTAGATACAGAAGAATATACAGTATAATATTGACAACCAAATTTACAAACAAATATCATAGTATTCACAAGTGGGCAAAACAAATCTGTAGGAATAGATATCAGGATAGCAGTTACCTGGTAGTATTGACTTGGAAGGAATATTCTAAATCTGCATATTCATCTGAGCAGTAGTTACATGGGTAATATATATGTAAAATTCATTTAGTTGTACATTTAAGATATGTGTACTGTAAATATATGTCATATTTAATGTAAAATATTTTTTATATTAACATGAAGGCAGACCTTGAGAAAAAGGATCAAGACATCAGAATAGCTAAATAGGAAACCTAGGGCATCTAGAAGAGTGCAGAGGTTCTCAACCTCTGTGACCCAGAAGGAGCACAGAAGAAGGAAGAAAGAAAGCAGAACCTGGGGTATCTAAACAGGCCAAACACATGCAAATCCATTCTCGTTCTCTCATGCTCTCACTCTCTTTATGATCCAATTTCTTTCTTATGTCTTGCTTTTCCCCTGAATTTTTGCCCAGATACAGCAAAGGAAGTAGAAGCAGAGCTTTGGATTCAGGGGAATCCTCATCCATCACATTCTCTTGTTTTGCATGAAGCATTATTTTTCAACCCTAATGGACTGGTAGGTCATTCCCGATCTTACACCCAAGTATTATCAAAGTTAAAAGTGCAGGGGTTTTATATGTGAGGCTTTACAAAATCTTTCTTATTGTTGTTATACTTTTTCAACTGCTCTATTACTTTATTTCAACAACAAAGAACTGTTAGAAGATATTAGTACCCTAAAACAATCTAAATCAATGTTAGTTGGAGATGTTTCTAGAAGATGCCTAAAGGAATTTTTTAAAATAAAAAAATTAACACTATTTAGTGATCATATTCCTATAGTATATTTTCATACTTGTAAGTTTGGGTTGTTACTATAAACAAGCATTTAAATTGCAAGATAGTAAAGTGGATATTACTGTGAAGGTTAAAAAAATGCACATTAACACGATGATTGAAATTATAGTCCTAGTATCAGGTAAGCGTTTGTGGCACAGAATAAAATTTCCAGAGTTGTATCTTGAACAACATAAACTGAAGTGAAGACTGGTTTCTCTGGGAAAAATGTAAGGAAAGTAAAGTGCTTCTAGAGAAGATAAAAATACTATTACCAAAGGTTCAAGTGAAGAATTTAGTTTATGAATTTGGGATTTTCTACATTAAAGAATTTAAAATTGCATGTGACCATTTCATGTACATCCTTAAAAGTTTATGTGTTCACGATGGACAAAGAGAAGATTGCCGAAGGCTCACAGTCATATTCCATATATATACAGTGTAAATAAGGCACTCAAAGTGGAAACATATATTTTAAACACAGCTTAATCATCATATTGAATTCCACTTTGACACTTTTGTCACTCTCACTTTGTGTTTCTGCATGTATATTCCAAGGAGAGAATTGTGCTATAATCTAAATGAGATAAATACAGCTAATTATATTAAGGTTAAAAATATCACTTTTGAAGAATAGGACTATGTGGTTTGTCCTTAAAAAAATCATAGTCAGAAAATGGGACTGAGTTATTGGCTAAGATAAGTGTTCACCATACGCTAGTAATAAACCCAGCTATCTGTTCTTAGAACATCTTTGTTGTTAGGAAAGAGATGTTAATGATTTGGGAGAGTAATGTTGGTAGAACTGGTTAAGAATGTCGACTCTAGAATCAGACTGCCAGCACTAAAAACCCCACTCTGTCACTCATTCTGTGACTTTTCACATATCACAACTTCTCTACACCTGTTTTCACTCTGTAAAATGAGAGTTATGATAAGATCCACCTTATAAGACTTTTGTAACTAGTGAATGTTAAAATATTTGTTAAACAGGCCGGGTGTGGTGGCTCACTCCTGTAATCCCAGCACTTTGGGAGGCCAGGGCAGGTGGATCACCTCAGGTCAGGAGTTCAAGACCAGCCTGACCAACATGGTGAAACCCCATCTCTACTAAAAATGAAAAAACTAGCTGGACGTGGTGGCGCACACCTGTAATCCCAGCTACTCAGGAGGCTGAGGCAGGAGAATATCCTGAACCTGGGAGGCTGAGGTTGCAGTGAGTCGAGATCATGCCATTGTACTCCAGTCTGAACAATAAGAGCGAAACTCAGTCTCGAATATATATATATATTAAACAGCTAAAAAATATCTTGCATGTGGCAGATGGTCAATCAATATTAGGTCTTATACTTTATCCTTTTTGCTTTCATTGACAACAATACCAGCCTTTTTTAACCCCATAAAGGACTTTTTGTAATACAGAAAGTGAATGTAATAAAATACCATAGAAACCTAATAGAGCAGAAAATTGAAATGGAGAGAAATGAAAACAGACTTATTTTAGGCAGAACATCACATGTCATAGATTTGGCTAATGATGAGTTTAGCTCTTTCAGTGGATCTGTGAGTGCCAACTAACACATCCAAGAAGCCAATCTCTGGTGTGACAAGTTTCTTCGTTATTTTCCACTTACCACGTTATAGAATGCTCACTGGCTTGAATGCAACTTTAGCTGAAGTGAGCAGTAATGAAACCCAAATAAAGTACTCCTCTATCCAGAAGAGGTCAAACTCAAATCCCAGGAAAACATATAAGTAACACTTCATTTAAAGGATTTTAACCAGCAAATTAATGCTGCAGCAGCAAATTAATGCTACAGCAGCATATGAGACTATAAGTAAAAGGAGCTTCCATTGAAAGTGCCACAAAGCATTGCAGAGCCACAGTGGACAAGTGAGAGCAGAACATCCTATGTTCCAGGAAGAGCATGCAGGACACACATTATGGTTTATAAAAACTCCCAGTTCTTGCAGTTGGCAAGAGCTTGCTTTTAGTTCAAATAACATTCTCCAGAAGTTCTTCGGTTTCTTGGATCCCCCGTTTTGCAGCAACATTAAGGAGTATTTCTACATCCCTAGAAGAAACAGTTATTTAGTAGTGCTAAGAAAGAGTAAACCAAAAGCACCTGCACATTCAAGAGTTTGAGTTAAGAGCCGGAATAACAGTTATTTAAACTCATTGTAAAAGGGAAACACATGCCATTTCACCTGGGTTTCATCATGAGTACTGATATAGTTTGGCTGTGTCTCCACCAATATCTCATCTTAAATTGTAGTTCCCATAATCCCCACGTGTCATGAGAGGGACCCAGTGGGAGGTATTTGAATCATGGGAGCAGTTTCCTCCATGCTATTCTCATGATAGTGAGTAAGTTCTCATGATAGCTGATTGTTTTATAAGAGGCTTCTACCTTCGCTCAGCTCTCATTCTTCTGTCTCCTGCTGCCTTATGAAAAAGGATGTGTTTGCTTCCCCTTTTCCCCTGACTGTAAGTTTCATGAGGCATTCCCAGCCATGCAGAACTGTGAGTCAATTGAACCTCTTTCCTTTATAAATTACCCAGTCTCGGGTATTTCTTCAGAGTGGCGCATTAACAAACTAATATAGTATATTGGTACCAGGAGAGAGGCACTGCTGTAAAGATACCTGAAAATGTGGAAGCAAATTTGGAACTGGGTAACAGGCAGAGGCTGAAACAGTTTGAAGGGCTCAGAAGAAGACAGGAAAATGTGGGAAAGTTTCAAACTTTCTAGAGACTTGTTGGAAGGCTTCGACCAAACTGCTAATATTGATATGGACAAGGAAGTCTAGGCTGAGGTGGTCTCATACGGAGATGAGGAACTTGTTGGGAATTGGAGAAAAGGTTACTCTTGCCATGCAAAGAGATTGGAGGCATTTCACCCCTCCCCTAGAGATCTGTGGAACTTTGAACTTGAGAGAGATGATTTAGGGTATCTAGCAAAAGAAATTTCTAAGTGGCAAAATGTTCAAGAGGAAACAGTGTATGAAAGTTTGGAAAATTTGCAGCCAGACAATGTGATAGAAAAGAAAAACCCATTTTCTGAGGAGAAATTCAAGCCCACTGCATAAATTTGCCTAAGTGAAAAGGAGCCCAACGTTAATCACCCAGACAATGGGGAAACTGTATCCAGGACATGTCAGAGAGACATTCCACGAAGGTGGAAACCCCTCCTAATCACACACCCAGAGCCCCATGAGAAAAAAATGCTTTCCTGGGCTGGTCCCAGGGACCCCCTGCTGTGTGCAGCCTAGGGACTAGGTGCCCTGTGTGCCTGCCACTCCAGTCATGGCTAAAAGGAGCCAAGGTACATGTTGGGCTATGGCTTTGGAGGGCACAAGCCCCCAAGCTTGGCAGCTTCCATGTGGTGTTTAGCCTGTGGATGCACAGAAGTCAAGAACTGAGGTTTGGAAACCTCCACCTAGATTTCAGAGGATATACAGAAATGCCTGTATGTCCAGGTGGAAGTTTGCTACATGGCAGGACTCCCATGGAGAACCTCTGCTGTGGCAGTGCAGAAGGGAAATGTGGGGTCAGAGCCCCCACACAGAGTCTTCACTGGGGCACTGACTAGTGGAGCTATGAGAAGAGAGGTACCATTTTTCAGATCCCAGAACAGTAGCTCCACTGGCAGCTTGCACTGTGCACCTGGAAAAGCCACAGACATTCAATGTCAGCCCATGAAAGGAGCGGGAGGGGGGCTGTACCTTACAAAGCCATAGGGGTGGAGATGCCCAAGGCTGTGGGAGCCCACCTCTGGCATCAGCATGACCTGGATATAAGACATGCAATTGATGTAGATCATTTTGGAACTTTAAGATTTAATGAGGGCCCTATCGGATTTCAGATTTGCATAGGGCTGGTAGCCTCTTTGCTTTGGTCATGTTTTCTATTTTGGAATGGGTGTATTTTCCCAATGCCTGTACCCCTCACTGTATCTAGGAAGTAACTAACTTGCTTTTGATTTTACAGGCTCATAGGCAGAAGGAAATTGCCTTGTCTCAGATGAGACTTGGGACTTGGACATTTGAGTTAATACTGGAATGAGTTAAGACTTTGGGGGACTGTTGGAAGGGCATGATTGTGTTTTGAAATGTGAGGACATGAGATTTGGGAGGGGATGGGGCAGAATGACATGGTATGGAGCATCCCCATCTTTACTTGTAGTTCCCATAATCCTCATGTGTCGTGAGAGGGACCCAGTGGGAGGTAATTGAATCATGGGGGTGGTTTTCCCCATGCTATTCTTGTGATAGTAAGTTCTCACAAGATCTGATGGTTTTATAAGGGGCTTCCCCCTTTGCTCAGCTCTCATTCTTGTCTCTCCTACCACCTTGTGAAGAAGGACGTGTTTGCTTCCCCTTCTGCCATGATTGTAAGCTTCCTGTAGCCTTTCCAGCTATGCAGAACTGTGAGTCAGTCAAACCGCTTTTCTTTATTAATTACCCAGTCTCATGTATTTCTTCATAGCATCATGAGAATGGACTAATACAAGAATCTTCATAATAAAATCAGAGCTACCCAAATAAATAGTCTTAAAACATCAGAGCCTAACTAGATTATTTTGCCCTATTTAGAGAAGTTTTTCTAGCCAAGAATCTTATGTAATGTCTGAGGCACCCCTCTCTTGCAAGCAAATTCTTATTTTGGTTTGGGAGTGCTAACTGGAGAGGGATTCCATACAACCTCCCATCTGGTAACTGTCAGTTGCAAAATAGAACATATTGGCTTCGCCATTTTGACTTGGCTGCCTCAAAATGGTCATTTCAAAATTTTATTACCAATTGTGCAGCCAACATCCCTGACTATTATACAAATTCCCAAGATTCGCCCCATCTTCAGTGCCTTACTGAACCTTTTTTTCTAAAACTGGTCTACCTCTTAGCCTGAGGTAGAAGACTAAATGCTGGAGTGGCAGGAGGTGGTTGTACACATTAATTGGAAATGAAGTAGATGTTAGTTGCATTACTTTAACAAACAAACAAACAAAAAAAAAAAAACAGAAAACAAGCTGAAAATTGAATGGTTTGTTTTGGGACCCTATCAAAAAATGTGTCTGACTCAAAATAGCTGCATAAAATGTCATAGACTATGAACTATTCAAAACATTAAGAAAATCTTCTCCAGAGAAAGTAGTGGTATATTTATTTTTATAACTGTGAGTAATCAAGAGGATTAGTCCAATAGACACTAAAGATATTTGTGCCCAAAGAGAGTTCTCTACCTTATATTCATGTCTGTTCTATTCTGTTTATAAGAAAATGCGATAAGGCTGTAAAGATGGTACTTAAGGGGGCTATAAGAATTCACAGGAGAGTGTAAGGACCATGAAATAACCCAGCATTTCATCTCAGGCTCACAGAATGCCTGAAGAATTTAGTCAGTGAATTTAGTCAATATGCACATATATGAATATTGTTTTCCCTTGCTTTGTGACTTTTATTGTAACTCAGCAACATAAGAACATAGAAAGGCAAGAGTAGAAAGTGGACTATATAGAAAATGTTTTCGCCTGTGAATTGCAGGTAGTATATGAAGGGCATGTTTGGAAAGAATGACATGTCAGCTAGAAGGGAAAAGACAGTGAATTTTATTACCCTGCTTTCATGGAGCCAGTCATGTTTTTCAGTGTTCCTACTGCAAGGTAAAAGGCAGCGCCAGGATGGTCCTGCTGGGAGGCTTATCTAAAAAGGAAAGGAGAAGAAAGGGGACTGGTGATGGGAGGAAGCATGCTATAGAAAACAAAGAAACAACCTTGTAAAAAAGCATCCCCTCCATAAAACCAAGGACAGCACCAATAAAGACTATTACTAGAAACCATTACTTCTATCTTACCATATATCTAGCCAAACAATAATAAGACTCCTTCATTAAAAATGCTTTTCTTGACCGGGCATGGTGGCATGCCCATAATCCCAGCACTTTGAAAGGTCTAGGTGACTGTATCATTTGAGGTCAGGAGTTCGAGACCAGCCTGGCCAAATGGTGAAACCCTATGTCATGGTTAATACTGAGTGTCAACTTGATTGGATTGAGGGATGCAAAGTATTGATCCTGGGTGTGTCTGTGAGGATGTTGCCAAAGGAAATTAACATTTGAGTCAGTGGGCTGGGAAAGGCAGACCCACCCTTAATCTGGGTGGGCACAATCTAATCAGCTGCCAGTGCAGCTAGGATAAAAGAAGGCAGAAGAGCATTAAAAGGCTAGCTGGCTTAGCTTCCCAACCTACATCTTTTTTCCATGCTGGATGCTTCCTGCCCTCAAACATTGAACTCCAGGTTCTTCAGCTTTGGGACTCAGACTACCTTCCTTGCTGCTCAGCTTGCAGATGGCTTATTGTGGGACTTTGTGATTGGGTGAGTTAATACTGCTTAATAACATATATATGTATCTCCTGTTATATATAGATATAGATATATAGATAGATAGATATCCTGTTAGTTCTATCCCTCTAGAAAACCCTGACTAATATAGATTTTGGTACCAAGAGTGGTTCCAGAGGAGCAGAATATTGAGGATGGTTTTGGGGTTTATGGAGTTCACTGCTTAATATTATTAGACTCCAAAATGCTAAGGACTCTACTTCTAAAACTATGGAGAACACTGATAGTCCTTGGCATGAACTGTTTAGAGAATTATGCAAAATATATGCATTTGACACTCCTGATTCACTGCTCATGAGAGATAAGGAGTCTAATGACTCTATACATAATATCTTTGACCATATGTGGAGAACCAAGGAACATAATGAAGTTGTTTGGTTGCTCCTAAGTTCAGTGGACAAAGTGATGAAAGAAAATTATGAAGTATGGAATCTAACTCCTGACTTCAGAAGCAGATACTGAGCGTCAAATCTGCCAAGATTGTCTTGAGTGAGTCTTATCTCCTGTAGAGAAAGAGCTGAAATTGTGGAAAAACAGACACAAGTTCTTATCATGTGAGTGGCTGACTTGCAATGATAGGTGCATGCAGAGTCCTGCCAGGTGTCTCCTGTTAAAGTGAGGGCATTGATTGGAAAAGAATGGGACCCTGCAACTTGGAATGGGGATGTGTGGTGGGGTCCTGATGAAACTGAGGACACTGAGCTTGTAAACTCTGATGAACCTTTTTTTGCCAGAAGAAACTGTTGCCACATCCCCAGTAGGGGCAACATCCCCTCCCCAAGTCATGCTGCATCAGTCTTTCCACCTTTGTCTGAGGAGGTAAACCCTATGCTGCCTGAGGCAACAGTGATGGCCTCCCTGAGGCAGTTACCAGGCAAGATAATGTTGATTCTCCTCAGGAGCCACCCCCAACACCCCTGTTTGCCTCTAGACCTATAACTAAAGTCCTAGCAGGCCCCTAGAGGTGAGGTTCAGAGTGTGATCCAGGAGGAGATGTGCTACACTCGAAAATAACTGCTTGAGTTTTATAACTTATGTAAACAGAAATCTGGAGAACAGGCATGGGAATGGATATTAAGGGTGTGATATAATGTTGGAAAAAATATAGTTGCACCAGGCTGAATTTATTGATTTGGGTCCACTAAGCAGGGATTTTGCATTTAATGTTGCAGCTTGGGGAGTTAAAAAAAGGTTCAATAGTTTATTTGCTTAGAGCTGAAATAGGATTAAAAGATGGCCTACTGTGAGCAAGTTGGAAATGTCTGATCTCCCTTGGTTTAATGTAGAGGAAAGGGATCCAAAGGCTTAGGGAGATTAGGATGCTGGAGGTGATTAGTCACTTTAGACCTATTCATTTCAGTTGGGAGGGTCCAGAAGATATACCCTTGACCAATGCATTGCAAAATAGATTTGTGAGGGCAGCACCTGCATCTTTGAAGAGCCCTATAATTACTCTTCTCTGTATGCCAGATCTAACAGTGAGAACTGCAGTCACTCAACTACGAAACTTAAATACGATGAGAATAATTGGATCCCAAGGTGGCAGAGGCCAAGTGATGTCACTTAACCCTCAAAAGCAAGGTGGGTGTAGCTACTGTAATGGACAGCAGAGGCAAAGCAGCAATCAGAATAGTCTCACTTGTGTAGAGCTCCGGCATTGGCTAATCACAGTGTTCCTAGAAAAGAAATTGATAGGAAGCCTACTGCATTCCTACTCAATTTATATAAGCAGAAAATTTCCAGGTGGAATAGACAAAAGACTAATTTGAATTATAAAAACAGAGAATCATGACCCCTCAGTCAATTTCCAGACTTCAGCCAGTTTACAGGCTCAGAGCCCCCTGAATGAAGGGGAGGACAGGTACCCTTAAGGAAGGACCCCACCACACTACTGACAACTTATGTTAATTTTTCTCCCATCCTTCCTCAAATCGACCTCTGGCCTTTTACCAGGGTAACTGCACTGGGGAAAAAGAAATGATCAGACATTTTGGGAACTACTGGACACTGGCTCTGAGCTGAAGGTGATTCCAGTAGACCTAAGACATCATAGTGGTCCTCCAGTTAAAGCAGAGGCTTAGGGAGGTCACGTAATTAATGGAGTTTTATCTCAGGTCCAACATACAGTGGGTCCAGTGGGTCCCTGGACTCATCCTGTGGTCATTTCTCAAGTGCCAGAATGCATAATTGGCATAGACATACTTAGTAGCTGGCAGAACCCTCACATTGGCTCCCTGACTGGTAGGGTGAGGGCTATGATAATGGGAAAGCTCAAATGGAAGCCATTAGAGCTGCCTCTACCTAAAAAAATAGTAAATCAAAAACAATATCACATCCCTGCAGGGACTGCAGAGATTAGTGCCACCATCAAAGTCTTGAAAGATGCAGGGGTGGTGATTCCCACCACATCACAATTCAGCTCTCCTATTTGGCCTGTGCAGAAGATAGATGGATCTTGGAGAATGACAGTGGATTATTGTAAGCTTAATCAAGTGGTGACTCCAACTGCAGCTGCTGTACCAGTTAGCACATCTCCTGGTACCTGGTGTGCAGCCATTGACTTGGCAGTTGCCTTTTTCTCCATTCCTGCCCATAAAGCCCACCAGAAGCCATTCGCCTTCAGCTGGTAAGGCCAGCAATATACCTTTTCTGTCCTACCTTAGGGGTATATCAACTCTCTGCCTTTGTGTCATAATCTTATTTGGAGAGCCCTTGATCAACTTTTGCTTCCACAAGGTATCACACTTGTCCATTACATTGATGACATTATGCTAATTGGATCCAGTGGGCAAGAAGTAACAAACACACTGGACTTATTGGTGAGACATTTGCATGCCAGAGGATGGGAAAAACATCTAACAAAAATTCAGACAGCTTCTACCTCAGTCAAATCTAGGGATCCAGTGGTGTGGGGCCTGTCAAGATATTCCTCCTAAGGTGAAAGATAAGTTGCTGCATTTGGCCCCTCCTACAACCAAGAAAGAGGCACAACGCCTAGGGGGCCTATTTGGATTTTGGAGGCAACACATTCCTCATTTGGGTGTGTTACTCTGGCCCATTTATCCAATGACCCGAAAGGCTGCCAGTTTTGAGTGGGGCCCGGAACAGGAGAAGGCTCGGCAACAGGTCCAGGCCGCTGTGCAAGCTGCTCTGCCGCTTGGGACATATGACCCAGCAGATCCAATGGTACTTAAGGTGTCAGTGGCAGATAGGAGTGCTGTTTGGAATCTTTGGAAGGCCCCCATAGATGAATCACAGTGGAGGTTTCCAGAATTTTGAAGTAAGGCCCTGCCATCTTCTGTAGATAACTACTCTCCTTATGAGTGACAGCTCTTGGCCTGTTACTGGGTTTTGGTGGAAACTGAACGTTTGATGATGGGTCATCAAGTCATCATGTGACCAGAACTGCCTATCATGAACTGAGTGTTTTATGACCCATTTAGCTACAAAGTAGGTCAGGCACAGCAGCATTACATTATTAAATGGAAGTGGTATATATGTGATTGGGCTTGAGCAGGTCCTGAAAGCACAAGTAAGTTACGTGGGAAAGTGGCTCAAATGCTCACGGTCTCCACTCCTGCCACCCTGCCTTCTCTCCCCCAGCCTGCACCAGTGGCCTCATGGGGAGTTCTCTATGATCAGTTGACAAAGGAAGAGAAGACTAGGGGTTTTTTTAAGAGCAGACACTTGGTTTTGCATGATACACAAGCACCACCTGAAAGTGGACAACTGCAGCACTACAGCCCCTTTCTAGGACATCCCTGAAGGATGGCAGTGAAGGGAAATCTTCCCAGTGAGCAGAACTTCAAGTAGTGCACCTACTTGTACACTTTGCATGGAAGGAGAAATGGCCAGATATGCAATTATATACTGATTCATGGGCTGTAGCCAATGGTCTGGCTAGATGGTCAGGGACTTGGAAGAAGTATGATTAGAAAATTGATGACAAAGAAATTTGAGAAAGAGGCATATGGATAGACCTCGCTAAGTGATCAAAAACTGTGAAGATACTTGTATCCCATGTGAGTGTTCACCCACGGGTAACCTCAGCAGAGGAGGAGTTTAATAATCAAGTAGATAAGATGACCCATTCTGTGGACACCACTCAGCCTCTTTCCCCAGTCACTCCTGTCATTGCCCAATGGGCCCATGAACAACATGGCCATGGTTGCTGTGGAGGTTACACATGGGCTCAGCAACATGGACCTCCACTCACCAAGGCTGCCCTGGCTATGGCCACTGCTGAGTGCCCAATTTGCCAGCAGTAGAGACCAACACTAAGCCCTCAATAAGGCATTATTCCTCGTGGTGATCAGCCAGATGCCTGGTAACAGGTTGATTATATTGAACCTCTTCCATCATTGAAAGGGCAGAGGTTTGTCCTCACTGGAATAGACACTTATTGTGGATATGGGTTTGCCTATCCTGCATGCAATGATTCTGCCAAGACTACCATCCGTGGGCTCATGGAATGCCTTATCCACTGTCATGGTATTGCTTCTGACCATGGCACTCGCTTTATGGCTAAAGAACTGCAGCAGTGGGCTCATGCTCATGGAATTCACTGGTCTTACCATGTTCCCCATTATCATGAAGCAGCTGGATTGATAGAATGGTGGAATGCCCTGTTGAAGTCACAATTACAATGCCAACTAGGTGACAATACTTTGCCAGGGCTAGGGCAAAGTTCTCCAAAAGGCCATGTATGCTCTGAATCAGCATTCAATATACAGTACTGTTTCTTCCATAGCCAGGATTCATGGGTCCAGGAATCAAGGGGTGGAAATGGAAGTGGCACCACTTACCATCACCCCTAGTGATACACTAACAAAAATTTTGCTTCCTGTTTCTGTGACATTACGTTCTGCTGGCCTAGAGGTCCTAGTTCCAGTGGGAGAAATGTTGCCACCAGGAGACACACTGATTCCATTAAACTAGAAGTTAAGATTGCCACCTGGACACTTTGGACTCTTCCTACCTTTAAGTCCACAGGTTAAGAAGGGAGTTACAGTGTTGGCTGGGGTGATTGACTCAGACTATCAAGATGAAATCAGCTCACTACTCCACAACTCAGGTAAGGAAGAGTATGCATGGAATACAGGAGATCCCTTAGGGCTTAGTATTATCATGCTCTGTGATTTAGGTCGATGGGAAACTACAATAGCCCAATCCAGGTAGTTGTCCCAGACTATTCAGAAATGAAGGTTTGGGTCACTCCACCAAGAAAAAAACCATGACCTGTTATGGTTCTTGATGAAGGCAAAGGAAATACGAATGGGTAGTAGAAGAAGGTAAACATCAATGGCCCCGTGACCAGTTGCAGAAATGGAGACTGTAATTGTCATGAGTATTTCCTCCTTCTTTTGTTAAAAACATGTGTGTGCATGTATACACTTGTACTAAGAAAATAACTTCATTTTATTTCTTTTTTCCTTTATCATGTGACATAAGATTTACTTACTTCATATCAGCATTTGAGTGTCATTAACTTTATGTAATAGTATTTGGGTTGGGGATTGGTGCATTTCTGGTTATATGAAGGATAGTTGCATTATGCTAGGCACAATTTTGACCTTATTATTGTTTTTATTTGAAGATTGTGTATGATCTCAGGAAATGCGTATCAGTTAAAGTTGACAAGGGGTGGACTTGTGATGGTTAATACTGAGTGTCAACTTGATTGGATTGAGGGATGCAAAGGACTCATCCTGGGTGTGTCTATGCGGATGTTGCCAAAGGAGATTAACATTTGAGTCATCGGGCTGGGAAAGGCAGACCCACCCTTAATCTGGGTGGGCACCATCTAATCAGCTGCTATCACAGCTAGGATAAAAGCAGGCAGAAGAACGTGAAAAGGCTAGACTGGCTTAGCCTCCCAGGCTACATCTTTCTCCCAGGAAGCTGGATGCTTCCTGCCCTTGAACATCAGACTCCAAGTTCTTCAGCTTGGGGACTCAGACGGGTTTCCTTGCTTCTTAGCTTGCAGATGGCCTACTGTGGGACCTTGAGATTGTGTTAGTTAATACTACTTAAGAACTCCCCTATATATATAAATAACTATCCTATTAGTTCTGTCCCTCTGGAGAACTCTGACTAACCCCCCATCTCTACTAAAAATACAAAAAACATTAGCCGAGCATGGTAGTATGTGCCTATAATCCCAGCTACTTGGGAGACTGAGGCTTGCTTGAACCCAGGAGGAGGAGGTTGTAGTGATCTGAGATCATGCCACTGCATTCCAGCCTGGGCAGAGGGGAGACTGTCTTCAAAAAAAAAAAAAAAACAAAAAAAAAAAAAAAAAAAAAAAAAAAAAAAAAAAGTTTTTCCTACTTGAAACAAGTAACAGTACTTTTAAAAAATTAATCACATATTTGTTTCAAATCAATTCATCAGCTTTTCCAAATATTGATATAATGATACTCTTTTCTCCAAAATATACAGGCAATCAAAATGCTGGAAAGGACTAGCTGGGAATGTTAGAAATTCAATAACATGTAAACTGACCCTTAAGCACTATTTCCAATTGCTGAAACATAAATGTAAATTGCTAGTACTTTCCAATAGAATTTTTACCAAAGATAGAATCGATCTGTATTTGCACTGTCCAGTACAGTAGCCACTACTGGTTATTGAATACTTGAAATGTAGACAGTGCAACTATGCACTAAAATTTTAATTTTATTTAGTTTTAGTTCATTTACATTTATATGGCTATGTTGTGGCTGTTGGCTACAATATTGGATGGTGCATATCAGTCATCCCAGGATCTTATTAAAATGAAGATTCTACTTCAGTGGGTCTGCATTAGGGCCTCAGAGGCAGCATTCCTACCAAGTACCCACCTGGCGATGCCAATGCTGTGGGCGTATGGACTATACTCCCAGTGGCAAGAGCTTTAGTCAAGTGCAGTTAATCACCAATGACACTTTGCCACTTTGGAACCATGTCACTCCCTTCCTGATTCTCAAAGGTGTTTCTTCTGTTGTCAGGTGAACTTTATCAGAATATCGATTTTAAGCTTTAGAATATGTTCCTGAAATGCCTTCTTCTGCTGGTTCATGTTTACTTTATTAACCATTATAGACTTCTGGAGTAGTTTGAGCTGGCAGCATATTACACTCTTCTAGGGATCTTTTTCTGCTCATTTAAATCAATCTGGAACTGGGCTTCAGTATTTTTCGGAAGCTTCCCAGGTGATTCTAACACATAGCCCAGTTTGTAAATTTCAAATTAGTGTATGTTTTATAGTCAAGAGCTCAAAACCTTAATAACCAAAGTAATGTTAACACAGAGCATTGTTAATAAATTTATTGACATCCTGAATATTGACCTAGATTGGTCCACATTCCCCACTTTGACTCTTTTGAATCTAATCTGCTGCTTGCTTACACTGTGTAGACTGTTTTAAAATGCACTGGCCCCACCCTCTCAACAGCCCCACCAGTACTCCTACCTCATCACCAAGTGGAAAAAGTAAAGAGGGTACCAAGACTTTAACATTAAGAGATTTTAGATCTCTAGCTTATTTTGCTCTAGGGAAAAGCACCAAAATTATAAGGTTTTCTATTTAAGCATAGGTTGAGCATCCCTAATCAGAAAATCTGAAATCTGAAATGCTCCAAAATCTGAAACTTTTGGAGTACCAACATGACACTCAAAGAAAAATCTCACTGGAGCATTTCAGATTCTGGATTTTCAGGTTAGAGATGCTCAACCAGTTAGTATAATACAAACATTTCAAAAAAAAATCCAAGATCCAAAACACTTCTGGTCTCAAGCAGCTCGGATAAGGGATGCTCAACCTGTACTTTCTGAACAGGTAACTCTGGAGTTTTGCTTTTTGGCAGATGTCATCATCTTACCTAAACCAATGCATTTGCTTCTCTTCATCCTTCACTACACCAGCTCCTAGGTAAACAAAAGATATTATATTTTTTTAAATGGACTCAGTTAACTGCTGAATGCTAAGACTTAAAAGTCTACAGATATATTCTGTTGGTGCAAAGTTAATTGCAGTTTTTGCCATTACTTTTAGAACTCTAACCAGCAAACCTCTCCCCACCTCTTTCCCCCAGTAGAATAGCACCAGAGAAACAACGTTACCTTACCTTTCAGGTATCTTTACCCAAAATGAGCATAAAAATGTGCCACATGGAAATGAAAGCTCAGGGAATACAGCCACATATAAAGGAGAGAGATCATGGCTCCCACTGTGGCCAGGAGCTGCAAAAAAGAAAAAGTAGACAGGCGGAAAAGCATGAGAATCTACTACTTCAGCTATGGTTCAGATATGAAAGAAATGAGTGTACTGTATGAGAAAAGCATTTCAGGATGAATTTCACATGATTTAAAGAGGAAGTATATCCTTCAATGGCCTCTGTTGGGCAAAACATCTTTATTGTCACTAGTCTTTTATTTTAAGACAGTCTTATATTACTTTTTCTAGGTGAGACAAGATAACCGGATTGCATAATTAAATGAATTGGATGCTGACCAATAGGATCTTGGCAGTTTATAAAAGAAAAACAATTGAGGCAGAAACAAAAGCAGAAGTGAAAAAAAGAATGTATGTGTTTGTTGTTTGGGCGGGGACACGGTGAGGGGCTGAGATTTGGAGCAGAGGAAGATTCCTGTCCTGCTCTGTCACAGTCTGAAGAAGCCACAAGCCTGGCCCATTTTCCCAATATCTCCAGCTGCTTCTGAAGAACTGACAGACCCTCAGACTGCGCTTACAGCTTCCTTCCTAAAAAGGTCTTGACAAGCCTGTGGGTCCACAGAAGACGAAGGAAGATGAGATCTCACAGCCCAAACCATAGCCTAAGCTGACAATATGAGGATACTTCCTGAAAGAACCATGGCCTTAGCAGGAGCTTTGTCATCATCCTTCTTAGCAGTTTGAGCATGCTATCTACTTCTCTTCAGGAAGCCCTCTTTTCCCATCATGAGAAGCTTGTACTTCAATGGATTGATGCCCAAAACAAGATCACATTGTCCAACCTAATCAGCATGGCCATTAGCATTTCCAGAGACTTGGCAGTCACCCTCTGAGATGTCAACACATACAGCTATCCATGGCTGACAGGGAAATAAATTCTGTGAGGCAACTATGAAACACAGCAAGACTGCAAACTGCACTAACACCATGGAAAGCTCAGTAGGCCCTAACCCATTGCCTGGGCATGCTTGGCTGGCTTCTAAGGAGGAGCTTGTAATCCGGAAAAAAATACAGTGGGAGCTGACCATTTTCCCTTTCAGGTGTGATGTATTTCTAAAAGAAGAAAGGAATGTTGCATCTACCCCAAAAACCCAGGTCTCTAGTGCTGGCATGAAGGGTACAGATCTATTATTGACCCCAAGACCAAACTTGAACTTGAAAATTGGTGATTATTGGTGGTTATACATAATCATATATGACAAAGCCTGTATGACAGTCTTCGTGTTTATGTGTATATATATTAAATACTAATAGTATTCTTTGTATATTGTTGAATTTTTGTTTTTTGTTTTTTGGTGTGTGTTTGGTAGGACTGTTCTAATTTTTTTTCCTCCTCTACAGTAATTTCTGGATTCTGTTTCATGAATACACTACAGCCTTTTACAGTAATTCTGTATGTTACAGGCTTTCATAGCAGATGGATATCTGCTTTTAAGACTCCTCAAATCTTTTCTGAAATTATTTAATTTATTCAGTATTTGTTTTGAATGTGTTTAACACTGTTCTGATCACTGTAGATAAAATAGTGAGTGAAACAAGCAAAATGTCCTGCTCTATTATAGCTAATATTATAATGAGGATAGAGAAGTGAGGAAACAGACAACTAGTAAAACACATGAGATATTGGATACAATAAATGCCATAGAAAAGCATAAAGACTAGAAAGACATTAGGGAATATCTGTCTTTCTCTCCCTCACACACACAGCTGGGGGAAGCAAGCTACCATGTTGTAAATAGCCTTATGGATTGGGCCACATGATAAAGAACTGATGTCTCCAGTCAACAATTAGCAGGGCACCGGAGCCTGACAACAGCAAAGTGAGCTTGCAATCAGAACCTCCCTCAGTCAGGCCTTTCAGTGACTACAGCCCCAGCTGATAAATTGATTGCAGCCATACAAGAGAGCCTGGGGCCAGATGCCTGACCCACAGAAACGGTGAGATAATAAATGTGTATGTTTTACGCAACTAAGTTTCGAGTACTTTGTTACATAGCAACAGATAATGAACACAGGGCCTGTTGGCCATTTAAAGCACTTTGACTTTTACCCAGAGTAAAACAGAAAGGCACTGAAGGGTTTTAAGAGAGAAGTGATGTGATCTGGCATTTTTTAACAGAATTATTCTGGCCTCTGTGAAAATAGAGTGAAGGGAGGCAAGGGCAGAAACCGAAATAACAGTTAGGGAGCTATCGTGAAAATGCAAGCAATACTGAAGATATGATGGGCTCATGATCCATGGTGGGAATGGAGGCAATAGCAAAACAATTCTGAAAACGCTCATATTAGATCTAAGAGCAACTGCTGTTTGGATGTGGGTGTGATAGAGATGGGAGAGTGTATACCTTTACTTTCTTCATTTGGGAGGCTTTCTTCATTTTCAATTTGTTTTGAAATTCTAATTTATTCTTTCAATTGGTGAATATTTATTAAAAGTCTACTATGCTGCTATGTCCCCTCCAAAATTCAGGTTGAAGCTTAATCCTCAATGCAACAGTATTAAGAGATGTGGACTTCGGGAAGTGATTAAGTCATGAAGGTCCTGCCCTTCTAAATGGCATTAGAACCATTATTAAAAAGGGCTCTAGGTTGAAGAGAGTCTTGCCTTTCCACCTTCTGCCATGTGACGACATGGCAACAAAGTGCCATCTTGGAAGCAGGGAACAGGTCTTACCATGCACCAATGCCAGTACCTTGATCTTGGACTTTTTAGCCTCCAGAACTGTCGGAAATAAATTTCTGTTGCTTATAAATTGCTCAGTCTATGGTATTTTGTTATAGCAGCACAAACAGATTAAGACATGTGCCTGTTATATAGTCTGTATGCTTTTAAGACAGTCCAATCTTTAGTTTCAAATTTTTTTTTTCTAACTTTAGTGGGAAGCCATTGGCACACTTTTAGCAGAGAAGAGACATATGATTTATGTTTTAGAAAATCTATCTAGTTTTATATAGGGAATTAGCCATATGGGAGCAAGTGAAGAAGCAGGGAGACCAATTAGAAGACGACTGCAGTTGGGCGCAGTGGCACATGTTTGTAATCCCAGCTATTCTGGAGTCTAAGGAGGAAAGATGGTGGGAACTCAGAAGTTCAAGTCCAGTCTGGGCAACATAGCAAGACCCCACGTCTTGAAGGAAGGAAGGAAGAAAGGAAGAAAGGGAGGAAGCAAAAAAGAAGGAAGGAAAGAAGGAAGAGAGAAGAAAGGAAAGAGTTGAAGACATTAAAAACTGTATTTCTTAATATCTGAGAAGGAATTTTCAACACGTAAATGAAGCAGACTAAGAAGAATCTTGACTGGGCACTGTGGCATGCCTGTATTCCCAGCATTTTGGGAGGCCGAGGCGGGAAGATCACTTGAGGCCAGGAATTTGAGACCAGCCTGAGCAACATAGTGACACCCCATCTACATAAAATAAAAAACATTAGCTGGGCAGGGTGGCACATGCCTGTAGTCCCAGCTACTAGGCATCTGAGGCAGGAGGATCGCTTGAGCCCAGGAGTTCAAGACTGCAGTGAGCCACTGCACTCCAGCCTGGGCAACAGAGTAACACCCTGTCTCTAAAAATGAAAATACATAATAAATAAAAAGAACCCCAAGGTATAGGATTAGAATTAAAAGTATCAGCATCAAGTCAGGTATAAAATACACACACACATACATAAACACATGCATAAATAAAAATAGTTACAATCATATGCTTGCATACATACATATGTACATGCATATATACATATATACATTTCCTAGCTCTTTCTACTGAAAACTCCCAATGCAATGACACCTCGGTAATGATGAACATGAGCTCCCAGATCATTGTTTCGTTCTTTTAATAAATGGTATCCTTCATTAAAAGAAATCAAGGGTAGGCTGGGCATGGTGGCTCACCCCAGTGATCTCAGCACTTTGGGAGGCCAAGGCAGGTGGATCACTTCAGGTCAGGAGTTCGAGACCAGCCTAGCCAACATGGTGAAATCCTGTCTCTACTAAAAATACAAAAAGTACCCGGGTGTGGTAGCACATGCCTGTAACCCCAGCTACTCAGGAGGCTGAGGCAGGAGAATCACTTGAACCCAAGAGGCAGAGGTTGCAGTGAATGGAGATCGTGCCACTGCACTCTAGCCTGGGCGACAGAGCAAGACTCCATCTCAAAAATAAATAAATAAATAAATAAATAAATAAATAAATAAATAAATGGTTCTTTAAGAAATAGCTAACCCAGGGGACCCAGATCATTGTTTCATACCTTTAATGAATATTATCCTTTATTAAAATAAATCAAGGGTCCTTAAGAAATGGCTAGTTCATTTAATGGAATGAAAAAAGATACCTGGAGCATTTTGTTATCTCTAAAAAACATATACAATGATTGATGGAGATATGTCAAAAGGATACAGAAGCCTACTTAACAGGGCTAAAACTGGTCAAATCTGGGATAATATCCACATCACGATAAACAATATTATCAAATAAAAACTCAGTAACTAAAACTGGAATCCATGAATCCATACTAACATAAATAATAAAGAAATGTGAGAAGAGAAATTTATTTGTTATAGTAGAATACCAACTAATAATTGTAGAAAGAAGCAAATAAGGAAGCAGCCATTTGGCAACCCTCATTATGATGGTTGACTCAGGTGGAAATTGTCAATGAACGCTAATACTGATGTGGGAAACTCGATGAGAAATGGGATATTAGTGTAAAATCTTAGACGTCTTGCCTTCAAATGTTCATTGGTCTTAAAGAAAAATTGAGCCTTTAGAAATCTAGTAAATACTAACATAAAGATGTGCCCAAGATCAAGCAGCAGAACAGATCAACATTGTGTGGTGCCTCCTGACATGAGACACCAGGAAGAGCACAGCATCATTTCTGTGATATTCCTGCCACAAATGTATGACTTGTGTCTGGTCATGAGGAAACATCAGACAGACCCGTGTTTAGGGTTGTCCCATAGAATAAAAGGAATCCTTTCTTTAAAACCCAGGGACTTGAGAGAGAGTGAAACACTAAAATGTTCCAAATTGAAGGAATCTAAAGAGGCATGGCCACTAAATGTAATGCAATTTCCTGGATAGGATACTGGACCAAAAAGAGGAAGAAAACATTGTGGGGACAGTTGGCAAAATATGATCAAAGTTTGTGGATTCAATGGTGGTGTTCTATCAATGTTGATTTTCTTATTGGTAGCTAAGTATATTGTTACTATTATAGCAGAGTGTCCCAGTTTAGGGCATGTATATACTAAAGTATTTAGGGAGTAGAGGGACATCAGATAGGGGGAGAGAGAGAGAAGCAATAAATATATATACATAGTAAAATGTTAAGTAATCATCCAAATAAAAAGGATTGCTTTGTTCAGGCCGGGCAAGGTGACTCACACCTGTAATCCCAGCACTATGGGAAGCTAAGCTAGAAATATTGCTGGAGGCCAGAAGTTTGAGAACAACCTTAGCAACAAAGTAAGACCCCATCTCTATAAAACATTAAAAATTTGGCTGGGCATGATGGCACCAATTACTTGAGAGGATGAGAGAGGAGGATAGCTTGAGCTCAGGAGGTCAAGGTTACAGGGACCCATGATCACTCCGTTTCACTTCAGCCTGGGTGACAGAGCAAGACCCTGTCTGGAAATAAAAAATAATTTTGTTCTATTCTGGCAACATTTCTATAGGTTTGAAACTAGTTTAATTTTTTACTTTAAAAAGCAAATTGCAGTTCTTTAAATACATATATATATATACTTATGTATATGTATATATTTTATTGGTTTATNGCCTCAAAAAAAGTGGAAATAAGATATTTTTTAAAGCCTCTTTTTTTTTCTTATAAACAATAAAGGTTACTTTTTTATATTTTCCCATGATTGTTTGACCCTTTGGTGTTTTTACACATGATCTTTTATCTAGGTTCATTGGCCGAAGTCTTGTGAAAATATCAATCTTTTAAGAAATTGCTTTATCTTCTTTCTCTTTTTGATTGTTTACTTCTTAAAATAACTTACATAGCTTGTGGTATAGGAGGTTGATACTAAACAAACAATAAAATATGCAAGTAAAATTACAACTGAGATAAGTGCTAGGATCAAATCATAGGGAGGTTCATGTTTTCATATCTTTGTATCAAAGAGCAAGGGTTAGCTTTTGGTAAGGTGAGGCTGAAGAGGGAGATAGAGGACAAAGTATGAAAAGACTTGACTAAATGCCATGCTAAAGATTTTGGTCTTCATACTCAGAGCAAATGGAAGTCTCTGGAAGGTTAATGTATGAAGGATAGGGAGGAAAGAAAAACATAATTTTGAGTTTCAAAACTATTCTGACCACAGTATAGAGTTGCAGTCTCTAATGTGGAGTATGCAAGATGTTCCACTGGACAAGGAAAAAATGCTCGAACTTCTACAAACACATATTAAAAACTTAAGCTTCGTTAATATTTATCCCAGTGATTCACTTAGTCAGTATGACAGGTGTCATGACTCATTTATGGCAGGTGAGGTAATATTAGGAAAGGATGAGCATTCCACAGTGTTGACTTTCACATATTGGCTGTGCCTCTGTTTATGTATGCCAGATTAAGTAGATTTATGGATATAGTGCTAGTTTAACTGAAATAATCTTCATAAAATAGACATACTCTTAAAAAGACTGCTGTAAAAAAAAAAAAAAACCCATGTGATGAAGTAATACTAACATTGTAAGGCGTGGCAATCAATAAACTTCCGTGGGTTTCTGATTTGCATGACTCCAGTCACCAGAATAAGAGAACTAGGTGTAGGCATATTACATTAAAGACAGTGCAGGGGCCCATGACTTTGGTTTGGATCATATGGGGCTCAGAGAAAAACTGTAAAGCAGCCTGTTGGGTGTGAGTGTCTGGAATTTACAGATGTCTATACTAAACATTGAGTTGTCTAAGTAAAGGTGGTAATTTAGGATGTATAGGCTTTAATGAAATCTTAACTTTAAATATCAAAATTTCAATTTTTGAGAGCCTCAAATCTCTCTTGATCTGTCTTTCTCTATTGTCTATAATTAGAATTCTATATTTACTCTGATGTTTTTAAAGCTTTTTTAAAGTTAAAGGGCAAATGTGTTCAATCTTAGAAGTTTTTTTTTAACTTTTTAAAAATAAGTAAATGTATTAACGCCATTTTATATGGGTGTTGTTTAAAAGAGGCATTGAAATCAGCTCTTTCACTTTTTAAAGTATGAAACTTTCAAACATACAGAAAATGAATTAGATAGCTATGGACCCACCAGCCACATTTAACAGGTTTATATTTTGACATAGTTGCTTCAGATTTTTTTCTTAAAGAAATAAAGCATTACAGAAATAGAAACATATCTACCCTCATCTCTTCCCTTCTCTCTTCCCGGGGTAACTACTAAACCTGTATTAGAGGTTTGACATTCTAATGCATGTTTCTAAGGAAGAATGGGCTTAAGTTTTAGCTATATCAATATGGATAAATCTTTAAAATAAATGTTACAGTTAAAAAATGAAGTTGAATGATATTTTAGTAGTTCACGTGGTTAAATAAGAATAATAGTTAACCACAATAGCACTACCAAGGTTAACCAAAACATCACATTTCTTTATTCTTGGTTAGAATTTTTCAACCAGTATTGTATATGTATGTATCAACAATGAACAGAAGCCAGAGATTATTTTTAAATTTGTAGTTTGCTTGGTAGAAGTCTATTAAAACATAAAATTCATTGACAGTAAAATTTGTAAAGGATGCAAAGGGGTAGGTGTAGTGGCTAACACCTGTAATTCCAGCACTTTGAGAGGCTGAGTCAGCAGGATCACTTGAGCCCAGAAGTTGAAGACTAGTCTGGGCAACATAGCAAGATCCTGTCTCTCCAAAAAAATATTAAAATTATCTGGTAATGGTGCAAGCCTGTAGTTCTAGCTACTCAGGATGCTGAGGTAGGAGGATCACTTGAGCCTAGAAGGTTGAGGCTGCAGTGAGCCATGATCATGCCACTGCACTCCACCCTAGGTGACAAGAGCAAGACTCTGTATTAAAAAAAAAAAAAAAAAATCACATGCGATCCTAAGTGAAGTGATGAAAACACTGGGACAATTTCTGGTTTAGAACATATGCCTGGCTATGCAAAATTTGAGTCCCTGATCATGGTTAGTTAAATCTCTAGACTTGAGGACATAATTTGTGCTAAACTCTGGTTACAGAGATACACATATGACCTAAACCTTGCTTTCTACATTTCAAAGTTGTAGAGCAGAGATATAAACAAATCGTGAAACAGCATGATAAGCATTTTAGTACAAGTGCGGAATGTATAAAGTTCCAAGGGAGTAGGGGCAGTATCTACCTGATTCTGCGTTGTGGATTCTTTCAGGTTTTGCCACCCATACAACCAACATTTTTGGTCTAGAGAGCAGTTAACACATAATATTGCAATGCTCTTTTTCAACTGGTTTTTGAGGCACAGAGAAAAGCTCTGTCTTGAACACAGAGCACTGCTGTCCTTCTAAGTAGATCTTCAGGCTGGATGCGGTGGCTCACACCTGTAATCCCAGCACTTTGGGAGGCTGAGGCAGGTGGATCACCTAAGGTCAGGAGTTGGAGACCAGCCTAACCAACATGGTGAAACCCCATCTCTACTAAAAATTTAAAAATTAGCCAAGAATGGTGGTGAGCGCCTGTAATCCTAGCTAATTGGGAGGCTGAGGCAGGAGAATCACTTGAACTCAGGAGGCAGAGGTTGCAGTAAGCCAAGATCATACTACTGCACTCCAGCCTGGGCAACAAGAGCAAAACTCCCTCTCAAAAGAAGAAAAAAAACAAAGTAGAGCTTTGACATAAGTAACTCCAGTTTCATGTCATAAATCAGCAAATAGATGAGCACTCAGGTTTTGTGTATGGGAAGAAAATAATTTTATATAAAATGAAACAAATTATGAATGACCACTAAGGTCTCTTGTTCTTTATGTCTAAGATATATTTTATTTTACTTAATTATACATCAATTTTGTTCTCAATTATTAGTCTCAAATTACAAACTTTGATATACACAGTTCATTGTATTTCAAATTAAACATCTGAAAACCTTAGTTCTTAATCACAGAAGCCCCTATTTGGGTATATCAGGGCACCAGAGAGTCTGGTGAACGTTTTGACTGAGTTCCAAACATTACAATTACATTAGCAAAGTGCTTACCCTTTGTCTCCTCTGAATCCCAATGCCTTGACCTATATCCCATTCCTAAAGGCCTCATTCTAAATTCACTCTTGTTGTCACCTAGGAAGCAGTAGGCCAAATGAAAGAGAAGGATAGAGGAGATGGGAAAAGAGGGTTGGCTAAGGGAGGAAATGAAGGAAGAAAGAAGAGAAGAAGAAAAGGAAAAGGATTTGAGTTAGAATGCCAACTCTGTCCTTATTTGTTTTTTTAATTAAAAAACATTTTGATATGTAATATTTGTACGTATTTATAGGACTCATGTGATTTTTTAAAAAATGTTAAGGGTACAAGTGATATTTTGAAACATGCATACAATGCGTATTGTTATTTAATCTCTGGGGGTCACTTTTCTCATCTGTAAAATGGGGGTAAATATACTTCCCCATTCAGGTTTGTAAGAGTGAATAGACTATAAATAAATTATTTAGTTGAGTGCCTCACCACATTGTAGGCCCTTCAAAATAACTATTATTTATTGAGATTTTAATCTTTATGCAGCCCAGAAGCATTAGTAGGCAAAAAATAATAATAAAAATAAGGAAAGTCTTTGGAGGAAAGAAATTCATACTTAATGATGGAATTGTTAATATGTGTCATACAGCAAATGGACTTGAATTCCTCTGCTTCTACCATTTACTGGTTCTGTGACTTTGGGCAGGTTGCTTAACCTCTGAGCTTCCTCTACCTCATTCTTCAAATGGGGGTGATAATGTTAACAAGTTTATAGTATAAGATTTGAAAATTAAATGACATAGTGTGCACAAAGCACTCAGCACAGGGCCTGCCACACAGTGAGGGCTCACATTAACTGCTCCACTTTGCAGTCTGGGCACACCACTCTGCACCTCAGAAACTCCAGAAATCTGTTCAACACCCGAGTTTGCTTTTCACAATTTTTTTTTTTTTTGAGACAGAGTCCTGCTCTGTCACCCAGGCTGGAGTGCAGTGGGTGCAATGTCGGCTCACTGCAACCTCTGCTTCCCAGGTTCAAGCAATTCTCCTGCCTCAGCCTCCTGAGTTGCTGGGATCACAGGCATGTGCCATCATGACCGGCTAATTTTTTTTTTTTTTTTGTATTTGTAGTACAGACAGGGTTTCACTGTGTTAGCCAGGATGGTCTTGATCTCCTGATCTTGTGATCTACCTGCCTCAACCTCCCAAAGTGCTGGGAGTACAGGCGTAAGCCACCGTACCTTTTGTAATCTTGAACAAATTGCTATGTTCTTGGGCCTCTGTTTTCTTATCTAAACATTTTTAGAAAAAAAGTAGAAAAGTAAGATAGATGACCCATAAAGCCACTACAGGGATTAAGTAAGAAAATATATGCAAAATCACACATATCATAAAGCCTTTTACAAATGTATGGTGGCATTCGATCATGCCAAGTATTCATTTCTTGAACCCTCTCTTCTCTTAATATATGTGAGATATTCTTCTCTTTCTCGCCCTTAAATCTCCATGTTCCCTTAGGTTTCTTCATCAAACTTTCTCTGACCTTGTTGAGTTGACACACTTTCCTCCTGTGCTCTCAATTCACATGGCTCCAGACAGTACCATATGTGAATGACACCCAAGAATCTATTTCCAGGGCTTCTGTCCCTTCTGAGCTTCTGATTCAAATCCCCACTTGCACATCCCACGTAAAATTAAACTTTTCCAAAATTAAATTCACTATCTTCTGCCTTAGAACTCACCCCTTTTTCACTTCCTCTAATTCAATGACACCCAAGTCCTATCTAATTAAACTTCTAGTGTCTCAAAATTCACTTTCCTCCTTCTTGTCACAGACCCAATTCAGATCACCACCATCTCACCTGAATTATTCTTCGGTGTTTTAGTTCATCTCCAGGACTGTCCTGAGCCCTCCAATCCCTTCTATAGACCACAGCCGTGTGAATGAACTGTCCCTAAGCCAGGGTTAGATAAGCTTCCTTTTCTTCAGTAACAACATGTGTACTCACCCCCATTGCAGTAGCAATGATACTCTCACCTAACCCCATACACATACATTCACATGTATAAGTTCCACAAAGGAAAAGACATTTTGGTTATTTTCATTTATTTTTGTGTAACAACTGCCCAGCTAACTGCTTCATACGCTGTAGTTCTTTCAATGTTTGAATGAATAAAGGGAATGAGTTTGAGTGGAGCAGAACTTGAACTCAATTTACTGAATTTACTGATTATCTCTAGTTTGTCCTAGCTTCAACTTATCAGGAAAAGCCAGTGTAGGACACTCAAATATTTATTGAGTAATATAAAAACATAAGATACATTGATAATTGACAAAACTGAAATAGCTGAAACATATTTTAAAACCACTAAAACAACCAGCAATAACAATTTTGAATTTGCCTTTGCACTGCCACAATGGCTTTTACTGATCAAGTTGACATTTAGGTTCACAAGCCACATGAGAGAGCGAGAACAGGACAACAAAAAGGTCAAACAGAATTATGGCATTTTTTTCCAGGATATCTGACTTCCAAATAACGAGAGTCTCATAAAGAAATCAGAAAAAATAAAGAAGAAGAAGAAGGTACTCAACTAATGATTCAAGAAAATTTTCCAGAACTCAAAAACACGAGTTTCCAAACTGAAAGGTGTCACCGTGATACAAGGTGTCCAGCACATTGAGAAGAAAAACAGTCCTATAAATGCATATGACTGAGAAACTTCAGAACATCACATATAGAAAAGAAGATGCTAAAAGCTCCCAGAGAGGTGGAGAGGAGAAAGCAGTTCACATACCAACAAGCATGAATCTGAAGGCACCAGATGTCTCAGTACCAAAACTGGTACCTGCAACATAGTAGAACAATCCCTTCAAATTTTAAGAATGAAGTACTGCAAACCTAGAATTCTACACCCAGTCTAACTATAAATTAAGTGTGATGGTAGAATCAGGACATTTTCAGATGGGCAAGGTCTCAAAGTTCACCTCTCAGGCAGTCTCTCAGGAAGCTACTGGAAAATATGCCCCACCAAAAACAGGAGAGTAAGTCAATAAAGAGGAAGTCTTGGGATCCAGGAATAAGGATCTCAGACAGAAGGAAGGTGAAGGAAATGTCCCAGATGATGTGACAGGAAATCCCAGGAAGACAGCTGAGGGGCAGATGGGGAAGACAAGTAGCTCAGATAGGAGCATCAGGGTGGAAAGTGTATCTTCACGACAACAGGGAAACTGAGATTTCCTGAAGCGTTAGACTGTATTAAGAGGAAGTCAACACTTTGTGAAGCAACACAGGATGACCCTGGTAGCCATGAGCACACAGAAAACAAAGCAAAATTTTTTAAAAAGGTACAATTATAAGTACCCAGAAAACAAAGTTGTAAAAGAAAATAATTACAATCCCGATATACTACATTCATCAGTTATGAATGATATCTAATTGGTCATAATGAAAACTGAACATTGGTTTAGCCAAATAAAGCTGTAGCTATACTGAGAAGAGAAGTAGAAGGTAACTGTGATTGAGGGGGTAGGAGGGCAGGGGTTAGAAATAACAAATAAACCATAGGAAAATAAAAAATTGAAAAAATAGCATTAAATGAGTGTTCTTAGACGTACAGCAGTAGATGCCAGGAAAAAGAGCTGAGAGAATTAAAAATGGTTTTCTCTGAGGAGCAATAATGAGGGGAAGGAACAGAAGAATGATGTTTTAAATTATTAGCCTTGTGAAATATTTGACTTTTAAGCTATGTATGTGCATAGCTTTGAAAATAAAATTTAGTTTAAAGAATAGAAAATTGCTTTATATTCAAAAATTCAAATATAATGCATAAATAATGACAAATAACATCTCAGATGGTTGGCCTAGGAAAACAAGTATTGAACATGTTTACATCTATGTGATTTCCTGCCGGTACATACTAAAGGTAATAATTCACAGCTAGCAATACTATCAGCACACTTTCTGAGATGTGACATTTCCACCTTCAGTACTATCATTGTATACTATAACTATTTGTTCTGCCAAAATTAAAAGGAGCTTTCAGCTGCAGAGTCCTATTTGGCACCTAGTAATCCACCTCTTGATCTGATACCTGAAAAAAATTTCGATGTAAGCAGGGAATGAAAATAATGTTTTCATCATTCATTGCCATCATGATATGTTTGTCACAACTGTTTTAATTTACTCCCACACTTATAGCAATGAGAACTAACATAGCACTAGAATTTAGTTAACTGCTGTAAATGCCAAAACAAAACAAAATTTTGACACTGTAAGAGCCATAAATATTTTCATGAGGTCTTTCTGCTGTACTGTAAATAGTTGCAAATTATAGATGTTTTGGAGAGATCATCAGTTTTAAAGCTCTTAGAACTCAAAAGACCTACTGCTGTTATTAATAATTGATATTTCACATGACTAGTTAAATAGCCGTATAAATTTATCAGCATTGCACAGGAGGGAGATGTGTGTCTTCTCCTTTTTTAATCAGTGTGTTTTTAGGTGGCTAGTGATAATTAACCCAAAGCAGATAGGAAACCTTGGATATAACAACAAAAACCAAAGAGCAATCTGTTTCCTTTCACAATTCAGGGCTACCCATATTATTCAACCTATAAAAGGAAATCACACCCATTTTACATTTTTATTTGCATGCAGCTGTAATTACCAGGCAATGAACTAATGAAATAGGGCCTATTAAGAAAGGACAGCTTCCAAGAAATCAGCTATTTATCTTGTTGCTAGAGAAAAGAACTCTCTTCTAAGGAGGAATCCTGAACCATTAATGATATATCCAGTAAGTTCTCAGTTTTCTGGACTGATAAACGGAAGTTGTTTTCAGATCTGAACCAAAGACTAGAATTCCATTGTGTTGTTTTTAAGTCAATGGAAATCTAAACCTCTTAAGTTTCAACTGAGGGACTAAAGGGGATTAAAATCTTTCATATTGTATCTCTGAAAAAATATTCAAGATATTGCTAATAGTGGTTGCCTCTAGGAGGAGGATTGGGTGGGTGAAGGTTAGGATAGAGGGATTTCTGATTGCTACCTAACTTTTCAATTTTGTACCACATGCATATATTACTATAATTTTTTTTTTTTTTACAAACGCTATATAGGGCCAGGCATGGTGCTTCATGCCTATAATTCCAGTACTTTGGAAGGCTAAGGCAGAAGGATCTCTTGAGCGCAGGAGTTTGAGACCAGCCTAAAGTAGACAAGAGCCCAAGACGCCTCCAGTCTCTACAAGGTAGAACAGAGAAAATTGCTGGGCTGTAGGCTGGCATGCAGCGTATAGTCCCATACGTACGTTGGATGGTGAGGCCAGCGAGATTGCTTGAGCCCAGCGAAGTCCGAGGATGCAGTGCAGCCGGATCGCGCCCATGTACCTCCAGCCTGGGCACAGCAGGAGAGCGTTTTTCTCTCAAAGAAGAAAAAAAAAAGAAACAAAAAAAAAAAAAAAGCGTGATATGGTGAGGGGAAAATTGATTTTAGTGCTTATAGGGTGCTTGACCAGTCTTCAGTGGGATACTTCCTCTCATCTCACTCAGACATCACTGTTGTCTGTTAGCACAACAATTACAGTAGTTTAGTAGTTTCTGTTCAAGAATATTCTGTAGAAACTGAGGTTCTACATTTATATATTCCCTGGCTTTTTATTGCTGTTGTTTTTATGAGCTTTTCTCTAACTTCCTGAGTGTGAGTGTGTGTGTGTGTGTGTGTGTGTGTACAGCTGGGAGCTGTTTATGCTCCTTAAAAATCCTTCTAGTTTTATTTATTTGAGAGATATCAAGGAAAGGCAATGCCCATTAGCCGTCAAGTAAGAGAAAAGGAATGCAGATAGAGTAGTAGTGTACTTAAATGGAGCTGTGGAGAATAATATAAATCAAAACTGTCATTCTTGAGAGCCTAAAGTTGTACTTCTAGCTGCCAAAGATGTCTAAAATAAGAATTAATCTGCACATTTGTATCTATTGATAAATACATTGTTTTTATTTGGCCATCACAAAATTGCTAGCATTCCCTCCTTTCACCACTTGTGTAACTCCTATAGCTTTTATTTACCTGTATTTAAATAATCCACTCTCTAATACCGTAGGGTAAGAGTATGTTAAAACATGAGTGAGCTGTTTGAGAACCCTACTAACACTATAACATGATTTTTATTCCTTTTATTCAGCATTTCAATTTTTAAAAAGCTTTATATTTTCAATATCAAACTTAAGCTAATTTTAAAAGAAACATTAACTAAAATTGATAATAATCCTTCAATTTTCAGCCAAATTTATAAAATCAGACTATGTTTATGTGATTTCTAGCAACTGGCTAAAAAACTGGAAAATGTAAAGCTAGCTATCTGGTGTCAAGTAATTATTTTTACTGAATTTTGATGAGTTATTTACCTCTTGGGTTAATGTGTATTTTAAAATATATTAACTGGTTAATTCAGGAAGTCCAAATTTGTGTGTATATATAAAATTGGGAGAGTTGTTTTGTAGAGGCAGAGATTTTCAGTATTGCCCATGCTGGTCTCAAACTTCTGGCCTCAAGCAATCCTCTCACCTCAGCCTCCCAAAAGTACCGGGGTTACAGAGGTTAAGAGCTTTGTGGGGTTTTTAACATGTGTGATAACCTTGAATAAATTGATCTTCAATACATTTTCCAGGAAAGCTAAAGTACTTCATCTATAAACACTTAAATCTAGAGCAGGGGTCCCAACCCCTGGGCCATGGACTGGTACCAGTCTACGGCCTGCTAGGAACCCTGCTGTGCAGCAGGAGGTGATCAGCAGGAGGTGATCAGCAGGGCTACAGAGCATTATTGCCCAAGCTCCACCTCCTGTTAGATCAGTGGCAGCATTATATTCTCATAGGAGTGCGAATTCGATTGTGAACTGTGCATGCGAGGGGTCTAGGTTCACACTCTTTATGAGAATCTAATGCCTGATGATCTGTTACTGTCTTCCATCACCCCCAGATGGGACCCTCTAGTTGCAGGAAAACAAGCTCAGGGCTTCCACCAATTTTACATTATGGTGAGTTGTATAATTATTTCATTATATATTACAATGTAATAATAATGGAAATAAAGTGCACAATAAATGTAATGTGCTTGAATCATCAGTTAGTGGAAAAACTGTCCTCCATGAAACCAGTCCCTGGTGCCAAAAAAGATTGGGGACCACAGATCTAGAACTTTACGGAAAAACACAATGTGGTTGCTGTTTTTATGTAACTATGACTTACAAGTAGTAGCATTCCTCGCTCTTGCCCAATTCTGTCTTGTGTCTTGGAACTGAACACTCACCTCCCATTTATTCCATGAATTCGAAGTGTGTGTCTTGTACTTCTGGGGTAGATTTGTTCCAAGGATGTGTATATCAGTTGCCTGGGTTCTCCCTTGCCGTTTTTGAGGCATCAAGAACAGCATCATCTTTTTCTTCTCCTGCTGGCTTCTCTGTTCTGTCTTCTGCAGTAGCAGAGGACTTTTGTTTGTTATGTCTGGCTTAGTAGGGACTCTCCAGGGGTCCCTTAGTCTTCCCTTCCACTTCCCTCAATTCCTATTCCCTTTCATCCTCCCTCCAGGTCCAGAAGCTGGTTTTCCTCTTCTGATTTATGCCTGAGGCAAAGCAGCTGTCTTTTAAAGATAAGAACCAGAAAATAGATATATCAAACAGACGTAAAGAATAATATAGGAAAGACAAGAAGTCCCTTTCCCTAAAAATAGCTTTGTCATTAGCTCTTTTTATGCTGAACATCCAGATTTATTTCCCATTGTCCCTTTGCTTGAATAAACCAAGTCAGTCAAACTACCTCACCTGATGAGAAAGAAAACAGTGAAAAGGAAATCCTCTAGGCCAGACTGATTTAACCAAAGTAATATAATATGAAAAGTGGCTAACTTGAATCTTCTTTTTTGGTAAATGTTAAAATTATAGCATAACCACAAAGGAAGAGTTTGGGGACACAAAAAAAGAATAGGATAAAAAGACTTACTGGAAGAAAATGAACTGTGAATACCTAGTAAAATGAGAAGCAAAGAAAGCACATGCATATTATATATACATATTTAAATAAGCATGCATAAGAAAGCATGAAGCATAGTTAGATTTTATATACTACATATTCATGGGAGGATTGAGGAGGAGAAGTCAGAGTTGAATGGCTGCACTCACTGAACAGGAGAAACCCTGAGATTCCAAAGAATAAGGTAAATTGTCAGCTGCCACTGCCACCTCTATCTTTCCTCTTGGGAGCTGTGGTCCCGGAAGAGGCAGATGTAGAAGAGAGCCTCTAGGATGAGAATGATGATCCCAGTAGTGCTTTGCTTCCCTGGATATTCCTCAAGGGTAAAATTGCATCACAAATGTATATGCATCAAGAACTAGTATCACTGGTTCCATCTGTAGGATGTAAATTACAATGTAGTAAAGAGAAAGGTCAATGCATACTCTGCATAGGGGTTAAGTGCATGGGTTTCAGTGTCAGACAGGCAGTGTTAAGACCCTAGGACATGTGATGTAGAACCTTGTTACACAATGTATGATCCACAAGCCAACATTGTTGGCCTTGACCTGGGAGCTGATTAAAAATGCAGAATCTCAGGATTCACCCCAGACCTACCAAGTCAGAATTTGCAAATTATCAAGACTCTTGGGTGATTCTTTTGCACATAAAGTTTGAGAAACACTGGTCTGGGGTAAGTTTCTTAATCTATTCCTGTCTTAGCTTTCTCATTTCTAAAATGGGCATACCAGTACCTACTTCCTAGAGATGTGGGGATTAAATGAGGAATACATGTAGAGAGACAGCCAATGTCCAATAACTGCTAATGAAGACAAGTCATAAAATATGGTTCAGGATTTTGAAATTGAATTCTATGCTCTGTTGCACACACAATTAAATTTAACTAAAGCTGAGTTTTAATTATAAATGCTAACTGACTTTTATGACCATTTCTCCAAATGAAATAGTCACTTAAAAATGAGTAGATTCTAAAAGGGCTGTCAATACTAATTGCTTAGCTATGCAAGTCACTTTATTTTTTGAGAAATTGATTTCCTTATCTGAGCACAAGGCAGTTCATCTAAGATCCTTTTAATTCTAAGTTTTGAGTTTTAGTTATTTGCTGTGAAAATTAATACTCTTTTTCACTGATTAATTTGGAAGATCACAAATTAGATATAATGATGGTATAATTCCTAACCTTTCTAATTGATGACTATTTTAACTTAGAAAGCGGAGAAAAGCACAAAAAAGGAAAGGTGACCAGAATAGGATACAAAACCTGAGAAATATCTTGTGGATCTCTGTTTTCATTTCTATAAGTATAAGGTCTCTAAGGCTGCAGTTAAATGTGTTGTTGGAGGTTCTTAAACATCACTGCATAAAAATCACCTGAGCCTCTTGCTAAAAAACACAAATTCCCAGGGCCCCATCTGTAGATATTCTGATTCATGAATGAAGCCTTGAAATTCATAACAAACAAGCCGAGAAATTATAATGTAGGCAGAACACAATTTGAGAAATACCATGCTAGGTGATTTTTTTCTCATGTCAAACATAGTTTGATTCTTGCATATTAGATCATATAATATAAACATATTTTCTACTCACTTATATATAAATATTCATAAACCTTAATGTCATATATAAGTAAAACTACTTGGGAAATATGAATATGAGTTTCAACTTTGATAAAAGCTCTACGTTGGGCATGATAAGCATCAGGTAAGCAAATAATTTAATGTCTGTATTTCTCTTTGACTTTAACTACAAAATAAAACTGAACTAAAAACGTTCTTGAAAGGATCACATGAAATAAGTATTTCAAAAGCTCTAAAGCAACTTTAGACATATTGGCTTTGATAATATTTATTCAGTTCATAATTCTTTTCAAGTTTGTAAACTTATTGAAGATAAGGATTGCATCTTTTAAATTTCTTTTAGTGGATAGCCATTGTTTCTGCCTGCCTGACATTTCTTCCCCCTTGTTTTGGTAACAGCATCCTTGTTTTCCTTTGGGAAACCTCTGTTCTTCCATTATCAGTTCATGTTCGGGAACTGGAGGACTGGTTCAAATCTGGGTCTATCAATGAGCCTGTGATCTGCCTAGCAGATCAGAGCACTCTATTTTTCCTACCACTGAAACTGGTTCAGGAATTTGTAAGTGACACAAGCCTGGCCAATAGGAGCGAGCCCCAGAACTTCTGCTGAAACCTTTGAGAAAGAGAACCCTTTTTTAAGTTTTAATTTTTATTTATTTATTTATTTTTTGAGACAGAGTCTTGCTCTGTCGCCCAAGCTGGAATGCAGTGACGCGATCTCGGCTCACTGCAAGCTCCGCCTCCTGAGTTCAAGCAATTCTTCTGCCTCAGCCTCCCGAGTTGCTGGGATTACAGGTGCCCATCACCATGCCTGGCTAATTTTTGTATTTTTAGTAGAGACCAGGTTTCACCATGTTTGCCAGGCTGACCTGAAACTTCTGACCTCGTGATCCACCCTCTTCGGCCTCCCAAAGTGCTGGGATTACAAGTGTGAGCCACCCTGCCTTTCTGAAGTAGAGAAACCAGTAGCCTAGAGTCATGTTTGCTATCACAAAAGAAAGCATAGTTGGGAATAAAGCCATTGCAAAAGAAAACAGAAATGAGAGTGTAAAAATGGCAGATATGTCTATGACATTGTTTAGGGCCTTGAATTAATCCCATCTAGACTTTTCCAGTACAAAAGCTTTCTCTCACTGTCTCTTTCCTACCTAGGCAATTATCATGCAGTTGGAGACTTTCAACAAATGTTGACTTACTTGTTTGCTAATGAAAAAAACAAATCCTTAATCACAGATGACAAAGCAAAGATGTTAAAATTAATCATTGCAATGTTTTGGTGATTCATTCAAAAACATATTACATGCACATGTAGATAACTGAGAGTTCTTTTTTGTTTGTTTGTTTGTTTGTTTCAGTAATCTGCGGAGCAACCAAAAACATCTTGTGTAACTAGACATTAATTTTAGGCACTATCCATAAATTACCATTCTGCTTGGCATAATTCACCAAATAATCCCCATACTGAATACCAAAAACTGCTCAGCTTGAAGAATGAGTCAGTCTGACTGTCTGGTTCTAGCTTAAAATCTAAGAACTCAGAGCTTCTGTTCTTTTGTTCCTTATTGTTTTTGAGATTTGAAAACCGGTCACTTCACTTCATATCTTGCATCTGTAAGAGCTGACTAGAATACAGGATTCACAAAGCAGGTAGATATGAGGTTTTTTTCTTTGTTCATACCAATTTTAAAACATTAAAAGGATGGCTTCAAGTAAATAATTCTTTACTCTTTTAACATGCTGCCATCATGTGGTTGCTTTGCTCATTCACATTCAAATGTCTCAAAGTTTACATTTATAGTGACTCTTACTCAGCAAGGTACTAAGAGGAAGCTCCCAAAGAAAATGAAGGGAAGAGAATACATTCTTCCCATAATCCTACTGCAGAGGATGGTAGAAATATATGTGTTATTTGCCAAAATGCAAGGTAGAATGTAGTAGGAACCTAAAGAGACAGAGTGCAAAAGAGACTCAGAAGGGAGAGCCAACTCTCTCAGATTTCAATCTATTAAAAAAAAAAAATGTAAGGCTGTAATTTTAGCAAAACTATTTCATAAAATGTGACAGTACAGTAAGCCCTTGGTTAACCCCAGCTTACACCAAAATCCATACATACTCAAGTCGGCTCCCCACCATGTATGGGTTTTGTGTCCTGCGAATACTATCTTTCCATTGTGTTTGGTTGAAAAAAAATCCACCTATCAGTGAACCTGTGAAGTTCAGCCTTGTGTTGTTCAAGGGTCAACTGTATTTACATATATTATTAATTCCTTGCAACATCTCAGCAATCATCTCTGTTTTAATTCTGAAGTGCTTGAAACCAACAGAGTATATGCCAAATGTCTATGTAAATTAAAAGTGAGAGTCTTTGCTCGTATTTTGGACTCATAGAGCTTTACATAGTTTACTTTATTGTTTCTGAGTCCTGAGTGGTGGATAAGGCAGGAAGATTTGAGAAGAGTTCATCAAATTTTTCTAACTTAAGAACTTTGTTTACTGAATCTTGCTTTATATGTAGGTGCTAAAAAATGTGGTTTGATTAGATGAATTCATGTAAAAATACTCAAACATTTTGAGATTTTGTATTTAATTTTGATAAAGAAAATGTAGTAAAATGACTTGGATTAAGTTCTATTATGATATTAATTGTCAAATTGTTTTAGATTGAGTTTTAGCAACTAGAAAGAGAATTGAAGAAGTTGTACATTTTAAATTATAAAAAAGAAAAAAGATTTCTAGTGCTACATACAGGACGCATAGTTACTAAATTCTGCTTAGATTTAAGCACTTACATCTTGTCTGCAAATTATTCTTTTAAAATATTACAACCTTCAATTCTGAGCTAAGAGAGGTCTTCCTGGTCCTGCCCACATTTAGGAATCCTATCATCTCAAACCCCTGGACCTCAGCACTACTTTTTTCCCAAATCACAAGTCAGAAACAGCCAATCCAGTAGTTTGCAGCCTCCTTGCCTTCTCTCTTAAACACAAATTTTATTTAGATCACCAAAAAGATTCGTGTTATGGGTTGATTGTGTCCACTGCCCCATAATTCATATGTTGAAGTACTAATCCCCAGTACCTTGGAATGTTACCTTATTTGGAGATAGAGTCTTTACAGAGGTAATCAAGTTAAAATGAGATCATTAAGATGGGCTGTAATCCAGCAGGACTGGTATCCTTATAAAAAGAATAAATGTGAACACAGAAACAGTTTCAGAGAGAAAACAATGTGTAGACACTGGGAGAAGGTTGCTGTCTACAAGCCAAGAAGAGAGGTCTGGAACAAATCCTTCCCTCAGAAGGAACCAACCCTACTGAGACCTTGAGCTTGGACACGTAGTTCCAGAACTGTGAGACAATAAATTTCTGTTGTTTAAGCCACCAAGTCTGTGGTATTTTGTTACAGCAACCCTAGCAAACTAATACAATTAGATTGGTAAAAATGGTTTATATTAACTTCCTTTTAGGCATGTATATCTTTGCAGCTAGCCCTAATTTCCTGTTCTGATTCTAGAAAACACAAAAACAATATATTGCTATTTTCATCCAGAAACTGTTAGTGTGTTAAATCATTTTTGAGAAAAACTAAGACCCTGGAAAGAGATTGTATACTTTAACAATCAAAGTAGAAGATTAAAAATTTGTACTTACAGGCATAAATATTGGCATTGGCAGTTATTCTTCTAACCGCATCTTCCTATTTCCCTGTCCCAGCCAAAATTCTATCAGGTTATGTGGAGAGAAGACCAATTATTTTCCTCCTTAACCCTCAATATTTCAGGCCAAGAGAAGAAAAAATATTAGTTTTGTGATTCTCAAGTAGCAATCTTTTAAAGACCATCACCTGGAGGAGAAGAACACCAGTTGAGAATTATTGATGATAATTGTCAACCTTTTTTTACCAACCTTCAATGATAGGGTGTCCCCGCCTGTAGAGGGGAAGATGAGCCTGCCTCTAACTGTGAAGCTGCAAATGCCTAATATCGGTTTCCACAACCTCCTTTACAGGCAGAGCATGGACACCCGACCAAGACCACAGACCAGACATGGCCTACACTGACCAAATCAGATGTTGTAAGCCTAAAGAAGCAGGGGCTGCTCCAATTTCATTTGGAAAAGCCAGTAGCAGCCACATCCATTTTCTGAGGTAACAGGAGCAGTTGTGCCACCACAGCACCCAAGGTCGATAATCAGGAATGATCAAGCCACAGAGGATAGTGCACAACAATGACGATGCCTGTGTGATTCTGTAGCATAATTCTGAACACTGTTCATGGCTGATGAGCCTGCCTTCCTGCAGTTAGAACTACCCCATTTGTGCTTCAATCAGCCATAGTTTCTGTTGCTTTCAACCAAAAACTGACAGACCTAAAGGATATGGTTGTTTTAAATTTATCTTTTAAGAAATATAGAATTCTCTAATTATTTTGCTTTTTACAATAAAGGGTTCAAAACATTTTACTCAGTAAATAGAAATATTAAATGTAGATTTAAATTCTTCATGAATGGTTGATAGATAGAGGTAAATAGGAAAGGAAAATAGAGAATAAGAGGCAGAAAGAAAGACAACTTATTAGATGTTCAAAAGTTTGTTTTTTAGAATTTTAAGACTAAAACCTTCTTGATTTCTCATCATTGTTTGGCCCATATTTTACTTAACTTGAAAATCTGTATCAAATATTTATTTAAGATAACTAAATAGAAACCATAATAGAGAATATAATATAATATAATATAGAATGCAATTTAAAAGTATAGTGATATAATGATTTTCACCCCACAAAATGGCAAGACCCCAAAAGTGTGACAATGCACTATGTTGGAATAAATGTGGGGAAACAGGCCCTTTCATGTTGTCTGTGGAAATATAAATCAGGACAACCATGTTTTGGGAGGAAAATTCAGAAGCATACATCTGGATGACTCATGCAGCTGCCCTTTGGCCCAGCCATTCTATTTCTGGGAATTAATGCGGCAGATAGATACATACATGCATAAAACTACAAAAGTAAAAGGATATTAATGGCAACCATAATCAAGAACTAATTATATCAGTTCTGGTATATATATATAAAAATAGTATGCTATGAAGGATATTAATGGCAACCACAATCAAGAACTAATTATATCAGTTCTGGTATATATATAAAAAAAAAATAGTATGCTATGAAGCTGTTAAAATAAGCCAGGAAGGTCTCCAAATGCTGATATGACAATCATAGCCAGGACTTATTGGTAAGTGGCAAAAAAAAAAATGCTTACTTATATAGTATGTTATCATTAGGGGGAAACAATAATTATAATGATCTTTATGACTATATTTGTGTGTATACGCTTGTGCGTGGATAGACTATCTCTAGAAGGTCTTTTTTTTTAAAAGCCTGTTAATACAAGTAGGGATTACTTGTGAATAGGAAATTGGGTGTCCAGGGAATAGGGTAGATGGTAGATTATGCCCTTTGTACCTTTTGAATTTTATAATACATTTCTTTATTATGGATTTTAAAATCACAAAAGGTACTAGACTATACATATATGCATGGATATAGTAAATCATTTTTAACTATAAAGAAATACAAGTATATAAAGATCTATCAAAATTATAAGAATAAACCCAAAATTCCAAAATAAGTACTTTATTAGGAATTAGATTCATGCAGAAAACATCCATAAATTGGTTTCTAGTTAAATAACCCACATCTGTTATTTTTGCTGATACAATGTGGTAGATAAAGCTCTTTCCCTCTCACCCTAGATCTTACCATAGGCCTGGGACAATTTGGCAAAGCAAGAATGGACTTGTTCAAAGTCTAAGAACAAAGAGGAAGAAGGTTTGTATGTGTTCAGTGAAGAAAAAGAGATACAAATTAGAGAGAAAGAAGAGGGGTCTTGAATCCATGGAGCATGGTTACACACCTTGACAGCCCTGGCTGTCTCCGATATTTGGGGAGAAATGTCTTTTCAACACAGAAATGAGAAAGATGGCTCCTATGGCAGATGGCAAAGTGGTTCCTCGTATGCACTGCCAGAGGTACGCTTAAAGCTAACATTTCAAGCAGAAAGAGACTTTAGACATTGTATATAATCCTCCTAACTCTTTTAATTTTTACATATGAAGAAACTGAAACCTAGGGAAGTTGTGACTTGCCTGAATTTACACTGCCTGAATCCAGGGGAATTAGGATAAATGTTCCCCTAACTGATGTTTCCTCAAATCTACATTCAGTACTTTTTTTTCCGCTACTCACATGAATTGCTTGCTCTCCAGAAGTAACCCTTCCATATGTGGAAGGAGGTGCTTCTTCCATGGTCAGTATAACAGAGATGCAACAAAGTGAAGGAAGTGTGTTCCCCCTTCTCTTGTAAGCCCACAGCCAGAGCAGCTAAATTTCTATACATTTGGTACAACTCTTTCAGCTGGACTTCAGTTCTACAGACGAAGGCTATGTAAAGTAAGGTCAAGTTGGGTTAATGCTGTGCTACAGCCAAGGCTGTTCTGGGTGCAAATACCAGAAACCAACTCAAATTAGTTCGAGTAAAAAGAGTGTTAACATCTGAGATGCAGAAGTACTGTTCTTGGGTTTCACATACTTTGAGGAGAGTAAAGAAATAAGGACAGGTTTTACATGAAATGGAAAGCTGGGGCCAGGCACGGTGGCTCGCACCTGTAATCCCAGCACTTTTGGAGGCCAAGGCAGGCAGATCACCTGAGGTCAGGAGTTCGAGACCAGCCTGGCCAACATGATGAAACCCCCATCTCTACTAAAAAAAATACAAAAATTAGCTGGGCATGGTGGCAGGCCCCTGTAATCCCAGTTACTCGGGAGGCTGAGGCAGAGGTTGCAGTGAGCAGAAATTGCACCACAGGACTCCAGCCTGGGTGACAGCGAGACTCTGTCTCAAAAAAAAAAAAAAAAAAAAAAAAAGGGAATCAAAACTGTTTTCTATATACTCTTTCAGTTTTGCATCTGACAGGACAACATCTACAAAGAATAGAACAGATGAAACTCTTGCAGCGGAACCTTAAAAGCCATTATAGGAAAAGGAATTAGTAAAAGATGGCTCAACTATCAGTTCTTGTTTAAAGAAAAAAAAAGCCAAGATTTTAGATTAAAACTTTAATATGAACCTAGAACATATTATTAGGAGCATAAGGCTTACCATAAGGAAAGTTATTTTTTTTTCCTTTATTAGTCATACTATATCTAGAATATTGGGCTCCACTCTAGACACTATGAGAAATAGAGAAAATAAAAAATTAAAATATCCAATGGGTAAAATTTTTGAAAACGTAGTTTTCCAGAGGAAAACCATAGCCAGAGGACTTGATAACCTTCTTTAAATATTTGAGGAGCATTTAAGTAGGGATATTCTGTGTGCCTATGGGACAGAACTAGGATGAGTTAATAGAAGCTGTGGAAGTGGAATAGTGTGTGGCGGGAGGCCTTCTGTGTCACAAGGGTTCATGTGTGATCTGTGAAGGGAGCCATGTGCTTCACTGCATGATAGAGAAAAAAACTTTTCAGCACATGGCCCAATTCAGGGGAAAAAAATTTGTAGGACACATTTTTCCAACTCAAAATAGCTTTCCTGAATTCCACTGGGGAAAGCTTTTTACAACTTAGATTAAATTCTTTAACAAACAGCAGGATGTTGAGAGATTTTGGCATTTCTTTGTAGCTATTAGAATTTAATATCTGGGCATGTTAGCAAAATAGCAACTTTTCAAAACCCTTACACTGGTGTAGCGCTTGAGTCACAAGATACCCTCACATGAGTTATTTCATTCTTGAAACACCTCTGCAAAATAGATACGGTATTTACTATCCCTGGGAAACAGGTTTAGAGAGGCAAAATGGCTTGCCAGAGTCTAGCAAAGGAGGATAACGTTCAAGCAAGATTTAGTTCTCTCCTTTTAATGCAAACTCTAATGATCAAGGTGGTTGCCGTGGAGACTTTTTTCTTCTTTCTTATCACTCTGCTTAGTATGAAGTCAAAAAGCAACCAATCACTGCCTCACAGGCTAGATGTACGTGTTCCTTCCATTCCCAAGAGAATTTTCAGATGAGAGTGTTTTGTTAAAACAAAGGGAACATGCTTTGTATAACTAAAAGAAGGTGCTGCTTTCAAAAAGTGCATAATCACTTAAATGTTAAAACTCTGCAATATGATTTTTTAATAGTTTATGAGAAAATATTTTCTGTATATTTCACTTTTAATCTCCAAATACATTAATATTGGCATTATGCATTTGGATTGCTAAATAGCTATGTCATAATAACTATTGATTAATTTTTTTTTATTAACCTAGGTTCCAATGATATGGGCCCTCTACATCCAAGAAATAAAACGGCATAATGATGAGCTCTAATATCAACAGTGCGTACCCAGCACTTAGCACAGTATCTACTAAGTATTAGGCAATCTATAAATATTCATCAAATAAGAGAGCTTTTTTGAGCTGCACCACTAGAAAGATGGTGGAGCAAGAGCAAAGAAAAATCCCTTTGGTTCCAGAAAATCTCCTGAAAAGGAGGAAGGCTTATCAAGCCCTCAATGCCATCCAGGCAAAGCAGGCACTTTTGGCAAAGAAGGAGCAGAGAAAAGGAAAAAGGCTCAGGTTTAAGCAACTGGAATCATTCCTACATGATTCCTGGCAGCAGAAACGTGACAAGGTGTGTCTCAGACGACTAGAAGTGAAACCTCATGCCTTGGAATTGCCAGATAAACATTCCTTGGCCTTTGTTGTATGCATCGGAAGGATTGATGGCCTGAGTTTACTGGTGCAGAGAACCATTGCAAGACTTCGCCGAAAGAAAATGTTCAGTGGTGTCTTTGTAAAAGTCACCCCCCAGAACCTAAAAATGCTGCGTGTAGTGGAACCTTATGTGACCTGGGGATTTCCAAATCTGAAGTCTCTCCGGGAACTCATTTTGAAACATGGACAAGCCAAGGTCAAGAATAAGACCATCCCTCTGACAGACAACACAGTGATTGAGGAGCATCTGGGGAAGTTTGGCATCATTTGCTTGGAAGACGTCATTCATGAAATTGCCTTCCCAGGGAAGCATTTCTAGGAGAGCTCATGGTTCTTGTGCCCTTTCCACCTCTCAGCGGCCCGTCATGCTACGAAAATAGAATGGGCTTCCTCAAGGATATGGGCATAACTGGCTATCAGGGTGAATGCATCAATCAGCTCATCTGCCAGCTGAACTAGACCCAGGTGCCAAACTGCAGTAATTTTTATCAATGAAGTGGAAGTTTTGTTTTTTGGGGAATTTTTATCAAGTATCTTCAGAAATTATTTCCTGCCTTATCTTCAAAAACTGGAAAGGAAGGGTCAAAGAAAAGACAGTAACTGGCTGGGTGTGATGGCTCACTCTTATAATTCCAGCACTTTGGGAGGCTGAGGCAGGCAGATCACCTGAGGTCATGAGTTCAAGACCAGCCTGACCAACATGGAGAAACCCTGTGTCTACTAAAAATACAAAAATTAGCTGGGCATGGTGGCGCATGCCTGTAATCCTAGCTATCTGGGAGGCTGAGGCTGGAGAATCGCTGGAATCTGGGAGGCGGAGGTTGCAGTGAGCCAAGATTGCACCATTCCACTCCAGCCTGGGCAAAATTCCAGAGCGAAATTCCATCTCAAAAACAGAAAAGAAAAGACAGTAGCTTATGTTTATGGCAAGTACCTCTCATCACAGTCCAATTCCAAGGAAAAATTCCAGCATTTTCTACATTTGCTGCCGCCTTGTCTGAAATCAGCACATTCCATGGAGGAAGGAGTCCTGCTTTGTTGCATCTTCTATCCTAGCATTTAATGTTGGTAAATGAGTAACTCTAGCATTTGTACAAGGCTCCCTAAGACTCCTGCAGCAGTCGACCAAGCCCAGGGACATAATTGAATCTGGAGATTCCTAGGGTTTTGTTTTGAAAAAACTTGAAATACACACAGGAAGAAAGACATAAAAATAAATGTTCATTTGTCTCTGCAAAAACAAACAAACAAACAAAACAAACAAACAAACAAAAAACCAAGAGGGCTTTTCTATAAAACGAAACAAAAAAAACTGTCAGACTTAACAGATATCTATACACCAGTGTTCACAGCAGCATTGTTGTGACCAAAGACAAAAGGTAGAAGCAACTCAAATGTCCATCACAGATGAATGGATAAACATACATACATAAAATGGAATATTATTTAACCTTAAAAAGGAATGACATTATGACCCATGTTCCAATGTGGATAAACTTGAAGGCGTTATGCTAAGTGAAATAAATCAGACACAAAAAGACAAGTATTCTGCTTCTGTGATGTATCTAGAGTAGTCAAATTTATAGAGACAGACAGTAGAATGGTGGTTGTCAGGGGCTGGGGGAAGGAGGAATGGGGAGTTATTTTTAGCAGATAATGGAGTTTCAGTTTGGAAAGAAGAAAAAGTTCTGGAGACAGATAGTATTGATGGTTGCAGGGCAATGTAAATGTACTTAATGCCACTGACCAGTACACATAAAGATGGTTAAAATGGTAAATTTTATATTATGTATATTTTACCACAGTTGTTTTTAAAAGCTAAAAAAGAAATAAATCATTTACCTTTAGTTTCATGAAATTAGAAATCATGTCCCAACTCTATAATGGCATCTTGGAGATTTAATGTAGCTTAAGTTTTAAATAATTTTTTTCTTTAAAAAAATCACTTGTATTTGAAATAATTTATTACTAAAATAAGTAGAAAAAATAGCTGTCAAGTGTGAAGGAAATGATCATCTTTAAGCATAACTAAAAATTAAATTCTCAAAAGGCATAAATGCCTAAATTATTTAAAGTTTTTATAATTATGAAGTTACGTATTAATGTATATTTGTGGAGGAGGATGACAGTAAAAGTTTTCTACCAGGACTCATGAAGAAATTTAGAAAGGACACTTCATTTATAAAAACTTTTATTCAGTAACATTTGAAGAGTTCTCTCAGTTTAATAGCTGGGGGACCATATTTGTTTCCATGGGAAATAATCTTTCCTTGAAACTATTCTATAGAGAAAAAAAGAGTCGAGCATGGTGGCTCATGCCTATGACCCTAGTGCTTAGGGAGGCTGAGGTGAAAGGATCACATTATCCCAGAAGTTCAAGGTTACAGTGAGTTATCATCACATCACTGCACTCTAGCCTGGGCAACAGAGTGATACCCTATCTCATAAAATAACAATATTAATAATAATAAAGTTATGTAGAGGGGCAGAATCAAGTGTCGGTTTAGCCTTAACACATAATAAGGAGACATATCCCTTATAATAATGTGAATGGTGAAAGTATATGGCTTTGTTCACAGCCTTAAATAGATGGTATAGGTGGGAAAATATTGCTTACAGACAAACAGGGAGTCCATAGACCAGTGCTTCTCAGCTGGTGCTATTCGGCAGAATGCACAAGTACTCTCCATGCAATCCAGTGCTTTCCTAATAGTCAGAAATTGCTCTTCCTTAACATTCATCCTCACCACAAATAAGGAGCTATTTCCTGCAGACCCTAACAGCCTTGATTGATTATCAGTCTGTATGATGTTTGGCCCTGCTTGCAGTAACAGTAGGCACTAGGTTATTGTCCTGATTGTGATCTTCAGCTTTCTCTGTTCAGTAGGTGTCATTGATGTGCCCTCTCAGTTAAAGCTTCCTGCTAAGAGTTAACTTTTGCTATTTAACCCTCACCTTTACCTTACCTTAGTTATTCTATTGCATAATACTTGTGTAATATTATATTATTTGGTTCTGATGAGCTATCATTGCCATGACATTAAAATATATATATATATTGAGACAGAGTCTCGCTCTGTCGCCCAGGCTGGAGTGCAGTGGCCAGATCTCAGCTCACTGCAAGCTCCGCCTCCCGGGTCTACGCCGTTCTCCTGCCTCAGCCTCCCGAGTAGCTGGGACTACAGGCACCCGCCACCTCGCCTGGCTAGTTTTTTGTATTTTTTTAGTAGAGACGGGGTTTCACCGAGTTAGCTAGGCTGGTCTCAATCTCCTGACCTCGTGATCTGCCCGTCTCGGCCTCCCAAAGTGCTGGGATTACAGGCTTGAGCCACCGCGCCTGGCCATTAAAATATTTTTATCAGGCTGGGTGTGGTGGCTCACGCCTGTAATCCCAGCACTTTCGGAGGCTGAGGCGGACGGATNAG
>NW_016814779.1:670680-698010 GCF_001698545.2 Rhinopithecus bieti | reverse complement strand
ATATATGTATGTGTGTGTGTGTGTGTATTTATCATTTTTATCTTTTGGTAGAATTTCTAAATTGCATCTGAAAGGATAGCAACAAAATACTCATTCAACTTGCTATTGTAGTCTAAATGTCCTTAAAACTTACTGTAAATAATAAATAATTTCAAAACCACAATGTGCTTTCACCATCATGCCAGTTTAGGTTTTTCGATGGGTGAGAAGTGAGGTATGCTATAAACTAGAAGTTAGCAAACTCTATATAGTACATATTTGAGGCTTTCTGTGCCATATGCTTTCCGTCGTTACTACTCAACTCTGCATTTGTAGTGTGAAAACAGTCATAGGCTCAGTTATAATAAAACTTTATTTACAAAAATAGGCTTGGGGGCATGGTTTGCTGACCCCTGCTATACGCAATAAGAACTAATGGAGATTAGAGAACAGAAATTAAGAATGGAGACTGGTGTAGTTAGAAATCAGATGGAGGTGAGGTCTTACCTATCCTGGAAAGGTAGAGAACACGAAGAGTGTATTCTAGGTAGGGAGACTGCATGTGTCAAGACACAGTCATAGAACTGACCATTCATAGAACCCCCAAAGAGGACTACATAAAGGAAGAATTCACTTAGGCCTGGGGATGATAAAGTTGGAGGGTGTTTAGATGAATTTTATGTCATGGTGGATAGATTATTAATGATCCTAAAAGGCTGTTTGAGATTTGGACTTTGCAGATTGTAAAATTCTTATTATGCTTTTATTTCATTGTAAGTATTATCAGAGGCTACGGAGTCCATTTGAAATTTCTCCCTGGGCAACCTTTAAATCTTAACTAAAATCTTAAGAATTTCAACAACTTCAGAGATATGAAGGAGTATATGGAAGCAGAGGCAGATGATAATTACTGTGCAACTGCTTTCACATTGATTTTTTAAAACCACTTTATTAAGTTATGATTAACATGCAAAAAGCTGTACATCTTAATGTGCAGTTGGCCCTCCCTGTAGGTCCCACATATTTAAAAAAATACAGTAAGAAATAATGCAAATTAAAACAATACAGTATAACAACTATTTACATAGCATTTTTATATTGGGTATTATAAGTAATTTAGAGATAATTTAAAGGATACAGGAGCATGTGCATGGGTTATATGCAAATATTATGTCATTTTATATAAAGGACTTGAGCATTCTCAGATTTTGGTATCCACTGGGTGTTGGGGGTTCTAGAACCAACCCTGCACCTACCACAAAGATAAATGACTATATACAACTTGGTGACTTTCAAGATAAGTATACACCTGTGAAACCATCATCACAATATATGCCATGAACACATGTATCACCTCTAACAGTTTCCTCCTACCCTCTGTGTTATTATTATTATTTTATAAGAATACATAACATAAAATCTATTCTCTTAGCAATACATGCTCATTTGACTCTTATAGTACTTTTGTAAGAAATTTTATGAAATCATGCATCAGTGACCTTTTATAAACTATAAAACAATAAGAAGTAAGATACTTATGTAGTATTAATTCTATTAAATAGGATAAGGCTCATATTTTAACCCCACTTTGCAGACCTAAAAACTGAGAACTCAGAGAACTTAATGGACTTTCCCAAGGTCACGCTAACTAATGGCAGAGCCAGTACTATCAGTGCAGTGCAGTAGAAAGAGAACTAGTTTAGGTCAAAACATTAAGGTTAAAAAATGACTGTAGCAGTAATTAGCCAGGTAATCTTTGAAAAATCAGTCATTTACCTAAGTATGAGTCTCTTAATTTGTAAATTGCAGTTGGTATTAATAATACGTTACTACCCCACAGTAGCTGTGAAAACAAATTGAGATTGCATGTATTTGTTCTTCTTTTCCTCATTTCCTTTCACCTCTCTCTTTTTTTTTTNTCTGTTGCCCAGGCTGGAGTACAGCGGCATGATCTCAGCTCACTGCAAGCTCCGCCGTTCTCCTGCCTCAGCCTCCCGAGTAGCTGGGACTACAGTCGCCTGCCACTATGCCCGGCTAATTTTTTGTTTTGTATATTTAGTCAAGACGGGGTTTCACCGTGTTAACCAGGATGGTCTCAATCTCCTGACCTCATGATCCGCCTGCCTCAGCCTCCCAAAGTGCTGGGATTACAGGCATGAGCCACTGTGCCCAGCCTCCTCAACTTTTTTAGTTTATCTGCAACCAATAATGAAAGCATGCATGTGACCTGTCATTTCCCACATCTACCTGTTAGGATCTCTTACTGTAGTCTTTTTCGGTTTTCTCCTTTGTCAAATTATTTTTTAAATTTTATTTTATTGTGGTAAAAATGCTTAACATAAGATCTACCTTTGTACAAATGTTTATGTGTACATACACTATTATTGATTGTAGGTACAAATTATACAGTGGATCTGTAGAGCTTATTGATCTTGCTTAACCGAAACGTTATGCTGGTTGATTAGTAACTCCACATTTCACCCTGCTTTGCTCCCAATCCTGCTGGCCTCTGGTAGCCAGAATAATTTCCTTCCTTTTTAAGGCTGAAAGTATCCCATTGTATGTATATGCAACATTGTCTTTATACATTCATCTGTCCATGGACATTTAGGTTGTTTTCACATCTTGGGTATTGTGAATAGTGTTGCAATGAACAGAGGAGTGCTTCACGATACTGCTTGATACTGCTTTTGATTTCAGTTCTTTTGGATAAATACCTTGAAGACAGTGTTTTAGTCTGTTCAGGCTGCTATAACAAAATACCATGGACTCAATGGCCTATGAACAACAGAAATTTATTTCTCACAGTTCTGGAGGCTGGGAAGTACAAGATCAAGGTGTTGGCAGATTCAGTGTCTGATGAGGGCCTACTTGCTCATGGACAGCTACCATAGACTCTAACATCACATGGTAGGAGGAGTGAAGAATCTCTCTCTGGCCTCTTTTATAAGGGCACTAATTTCATTCATAAGGGCTCTGCCCTCATAACCTAATCACCTCCCAAAGGCCCCATCTCATAATGCTGTCACCTTGGGGGTGAGAATTTCACCATATGAATTTGGGAGAGACATAAACATTCAGATCATAACAGTAGAATTATTGGATTAAAGACTTGAACGTAAGACCTGAGTTGAACCTAAAGGATGCTATGCTAAGTGAAATAAACCAGACACAGAAAGACAATTACTGCATGATCTCATTTATATGTAGATTCTTTAAAAATTGAACTCACAAAAAAGAACAAAAAAAGTAAATAAATAAGTAAATAAAAACACAAAAATTAAAAATATTGAATGCATAAAAGCAGAGAGCAGAATGGTGGTTGGCAGGGCTGGAAAGCAAGGGAAATGGGGAGATGTTGGTTAAAGGGGTACAAAACTCCAGTTATTCAGGATGCATAGATTCTAGAGAGCTAATATAAATCATGGTGACTAAAGTTAATAATAGTGTATTGTATACTTCAAGTTTGCTAAGAGCAGATCTTAGGTGTCCACAGGGAAAAATGTAACTAAGTGAGGTGTTGTATTAGTCTGATTATAGCAATCATTTCACAATGTCTATGTATATTGAAAGATTATATTGTATGCCTTAAATATATACAATATTTATTTGTCAAATATATCTGAATAAGGCTAGGGGAAAAAGTATCCTAAACACTGTAAAATGTATGTTTCCCTTTATAGACACTAAAATGTTTTAGATATTATTCTCAATTATGTTACTGTAATAGTGTAATACAAATATGTTTTATTATACTATAATAAATATAAAATTTTAAATATAAAATAATTGTTTTAAAGACAATAACAAGGAAGAACCATAAGACCTGAGACTGTAAAACTCCTAGAAGAAAATATAAGAGAAAAGCTCCATGATAGTTGATCCATGAATTTCATGGATATGAGATCAAAAGCACAGGCAACAAAAACAAAAGTAACCAAGTGGGACAACATCAAACTAAAAAGCTCCTGCACAGCAAAAGAAAGAATTAGCAGAATAAACAGGCAACGTGTGGAAGGGGAGAAAGTATTTGCAAACCATATATCTGATGAGGGGTTAATCTCCAAAATATACAAAGAACTCCTACAACTCAATAGTAAAAAACAAACAAACTAATAACCCAATTAAAAATGGGCAAAAAAGTTGAATGGACATTTCTGAAAAGAAGACATACAAATGGCCGACAGGCATAGGAAAAAAAGCTCAGTGTCACTAGTTATTAGAGAAAAGCAAATCAAAATTACAATGAGATATTACCTAACATCTGTCAGAATGGCTACAATTTTTTTTTTCAAGACAAGCGTTAGCAGGTATTTGGAGAAATTGAAACCTTTGTGAGAACCATTGGTGGGACAGCAAAGCAGTGGAGCCATTGTGGAAAGTAGTTTGGAGGGTCCTGAAATGATTTTAAATGTAGTCTTTCGATTTCCACTTATATCTGCATCGGTTTCAGTATTCTTTGCTTCAACATCCCAAGTGAGAAAATATGATTGGTTTAAGTGGGGGGAAAATAAACCCAAACCTCTAAACCTTAAAGTGATATCCTTGAGCAGCCAGCTTATATAAATGGACTTTAAGCAAGAAGGGGGAAATTGGGGTGACAGATAATTATAATAGATGTAATATATGAATCAAATGTTAGTTACTGTTCTGATTCATAGTCTAGTGTGCCTTCTAGTAGACCACACATTGGGAAAAACAAGCAGTAGTGGGAAATTACCTTCTGGGAAATTCCAACAGCTAATCTCCAACAGTTAACGTAGGCCACAAATGGTAAATCAGTTACTTACGGATTCCATGTTTCATTATTTAAATGTACTACCAGTTAAGAGAAAACCACACCTTATTCTTAGACTTCTGTGGGCATCTTATGCTTAGATTTCGTTTCAAATCAGTGCCTTTTGCTCCACTGGGCAATTCCTAATACAAAAATGTAGGTACTTTATCCTTTACTGATTTACACATATTTTAAACTTTTTTAGGAGATAAAAACCCTATATGTTTTTCTGCCTTAAGACATAGAATTTTAGAGTTGGCGATTACCTTTGAGTTTAGACTAACTCTAATTTTATGAGTGAGGAAACTAAAGGTCCTGAATATTACAGTGACTACCCCAAGCTCCAGTAAATGGCTGGAGGCCATGACAGTCTAGGTCCTTAGTTTAGTTTGGCTCTAACACATGCAATAGCACTTTATTTTCCAGTAATATTATATAAATGAAATGGAGTTTTTCCATGTGTGAATTTTCCAGATAACTAAAATGTAAGCACTAAATTAATTGTCAGCCATTTTTTGAAACGTTTTAAGGTGTGTATTTTGCACTTTTCTGTCTTGAAAAATAAAGTAAATGGGTCCTCACTTAGCCTTTTATAGACGACTCATTCAGCAGTATAAACATTACTTACTGTGTTATTATATAAGGAAATCCTTTTGAAATATGAAACGCTGTATCAATAGTGACTTTTCTGTGTCTTCATAGAAACTACATAAATATCTGTTGGTGGAGTGATTCTACACATTTGCAATCATGGAGGAGACTGAGGTTCATGGCAACTATTTTTCTCAGAGGCTTACAGAGAAAAGTTGGAGTCTGGTTCAAATTGAAGGTTGATTCCAGACTAGCATAGTGCTGTGACATACATGTATTATTTTTATTAAAATATTATAAAATTCACCTTTCTCTTTCCCATTCCCTCCCCTTCATCTTGCCCTTTCCCTCCATTTCCCTTTCTTGTTTTGAGCAATTCAGGCTTAAAAACATTAGGTGGAGCAGAGCCAGACAGGAATCAACAAAGGGACTGACTTGCATGAGGTGTCAAACCCAGGAAGAATGAGAAAGGCAAATACATTGGCAGGTGATGTCAATGTGTGAAGGGTGAGGAGGGCATCCACACAAGAAAAGGGGGCTAGAATGAGATGTCAGCTCCCAAGTGGTGTGAGAAAGGCTCCCACACATAGGGGAGCCTGGCATGGAGACTTGGAGCCCAAAAGAGTGAAGATGACACACTTGAGTGAGAGTAACCTGGCATCACATGTCAGAGCCAGAGTCACATGAGGAGGGCTTTCAAATGGGTGCAATGGAGAAGGGAGAGACTTGGCTCAGGATGTGAAAGGCTATGCAGGGTAAGGAAGGTCCTTACACAAGGGAGATATGTGGTATGGGATATCAGGGCCCAAAGAGAGTGAGGAGGGCATCTACCTGGGGAGGCAGTCCTGCAGTGAAGCAGAGCCTGAGGAAGGTGTCCATGCATGGTGGCAACTTATGGGTTTCAAAGCTGGAGTGGATTAAGGAGGGAGTCCATATAGGAAGGAGACCCCACTTGGGGTGTCAGAGTTCAAGGAGGATAAAAAAGTCATCCATGCAAGGAAAGTAGCCTGATGTGGTATATAAGCCTGAGTAAGGAAGATGCACATTTGGTGGGAAGGAGGTAACCTCGTCTCAGGAAGGCCAGGGAGGTGAGGGGCTTCCATGTGGGAGAGGCGGAGCAGCAGATTGATGAAATAAACATGAAAAGGAGGAAACTAGGTTGGATTCTGTAGTGTTGGATTGAAATTGAAGGTGCCAACGTAACTCATGGATTTCAGTATTTAGAGATAGATGTAGAAATTAATGCAGTTGTAAATATGTATATGTGTATTTGCACATATGTGTCCACATACACATATTTCCTACATCTAACCACTGATAGGGCCTTGGAGCAGTGACCACCCCATCCCCACACCCCACATGCAATAGGAATCAGCACACGAAGCACCCAGATCATGGCTTAAAAATCAGTGTCCACTAAAAGGAGCCAAGTCTTCCTTGAAGAAATGACTGATTTCAGGGATGGGCTTGATGAAGCACTAGATGGGCCTGAAATATCTTGTCCTCAAAAGCAAGGAAGTGCCTTAGAAACATAGGGACATGTAAAGCACATGGGCATCAGCTTGAAGGAGCTCCTGCTGGTCAAATCTGGGGCCCTTAAGCCTGGTAGTAACAATAGTAAAAATATATTATGCATGGCTTCAATTTATATAAATAAATGAATACATAGAAAATTTGATGAGAAATAGAGTGTGGAGCAAAGTTTCAAAGTACCTCTCCACAAAATACTTAGTAATTACAAAAAAAAAAAAAGAATAAACTTCACAATGGAGAAAGCTAGTAGACTATACCTTAAGTGATTTAAGTTAATAGCCTAAATAGTGGGACAAATTGAAATTATTAGAGACCTGATAGAATAAAATTCTGTGATATTCCTGCCAAAGATGCAAAATCTGAGTATAATCATAAGGAAACTTCAGACAAATCCAATCGAAAAACATTTTACAAATTAAGTGGCCTATAATTTTGTTTTAAAAGGTGGCGGTCATGAAATTCAAAGAAAGGCTGAGGAATAATTTCAAACTGAAGGGACAAAAAAAGACATGACAAATACAACACACAATTCTGAAATAGATCCTTTTGCAATAAAGAACATTATTGGGACAAATGGAGAAATGCAAATGGTGTCTGTGAACTTGATATGGATTTGATGGTTGTAATGTAGAAATGATCATCTCTTGATTATGATGGCTATCCTACGGCTTATGTAGGAAGAATGTCTTTGTTTGTAAAGAACATACCTCCAAGTATTTGAGGGTGATGGGTCAGCCACTTACTGTCTAATGATTTAGGAAAATAACATTATTTGCATTGTACTTGTAATTTTTCCGTACATTTGACAGTATTTCAAAATTTAAAAAAGTTTCAAAAAATATCCTCTTTTATGACTCGTGTCATTTTCTCAGCAAGGTCTTCTCTGACAATCCCTTTAAAACTGCAACCTCTGCCCAGCACTCCCATTCCTTTATCCTCTTTTATTTTCCTCATAGTATTTATCCTCTTGCATTCCACATAATTTACTGATATATTTGCTCTCTATGACCCCACCCCCACTCCATTCCATTTCTAGAATGTAAGCTCCTTGAAGATAGGATGCTTTGCTTTTGTTCACTATTGTAAATCAATGTGTAGAACAGTGGCCAGCATATGAGATGTACTCAAATAATCATTAAGTTACTGAATACAGTTGGTTGTTCAGGGACAGGTTCTATTTTTGATCTATAAATTGATAGCTCTTTGTTCATCAAAAACCCAGAAGGCTATTGAGTTTCATGAAGTTTAGGTCTAAGTATGTTAAACAAGGTAGACAGTTAGGGATCTTTAGAACTCAATTAATTCCTTCATCCTAACTTCTAATTAAAAAAAAAAAAAGAACCCAAAAGTATATAAATGGGTATCAATGAAGTAACAAAATAGATTTCACAAGTTAGCAATAAAATACATTGCCATGCTTTGCATGCATATGTATGTGTGTGAGAGGTTCATTTAAAATCATCTATATCTTGTTTATATTGAGATTTTTGCCACAGTTGTCAATAAAAACTTCCCAAATATTGATCATTTCTTAATATTCAACAGACTACTCCTTGCTAAATCAATATTTTGCTCTTTAATGGTTCATGATTTTCACTTGTATTGAAAATGGCTGTTGTAAATATTTTTGAGTCATAGAAATTTAGCATTATTATGTACATTTAAGACTATTTTAAGTAAAGTTGTTCTAAAAATTGTTATTTAATTACAAATTAACATCAACCATTTATGGTATCTTTATATCTTATTGGTAGGCAGGTATGTGTTTTCAGTTTATGATTTCAAATATCTGTGATATTTTAGTATCTGCCTTTTCCTTCTATCATTAGAATCTAACAAAGCAGAGATTTGGCTTTGTTTCTTATGACCTAAAAATATACTTCTTTGTTTAGAAATAGAACTGTTTGTTGACAGCATCACATATCTACAATTCTGAAACGAGGGCAATGTAATAGTTTCTTGCCATAACAACAACAACAAAAAAACCTCCAAAAATCCCAGTAGTGCCTAGAGTGAACATTTCTGTTTTTGTGTGTGTGTTCCATTTGTGGTTCTGAAAATACTCATAAATTAGCATGATAATCACCAAGTTGTACATGGTGACTGAGGAACAATTTTCAATATTACATAACTGAATATATAAATCTAGATATAGCATCAGTTGACTGGGCTATCAGTTTTTTACATTATTATATAGATTAAATCTTACTTAAAAGACAATATAAATTACAACATAAGTGATAGCAATGAAATTTTAAATGTTTTGTAAAATCTCATGGGGTAATATTAGTTTATCATATACAAACCAATGCTCAAATATGATATGTAAAATTCATGATCCATTACTAAATCAAGTATTGCTTTAAGAATTTCATTAAAAATTCCAGATGTTATTGTTTCAGCAGAGTGATAGTTTGGCCAATTAAAATTAATTTTAAAATCTATTAAAAAGTTTTAATAAATCAAGCAATGTCTCTCATTTGGCCTGCTGTTAACACAAATTAAATGAAAATACTGATTATAACACAATTAGCAATTTTTCTAAAATGAAGAAAAATCAATTCTTACAAAATAAATATATAATAATGTATTCATTATATATATTTTTATAACATTCGGACATCACTGGCCTATCACTAGAATGCCAGACATGCCAATGCATAATTAAGTTAATAAATCATCTTTTACATTTACTGAACTTGCATGCATTTAAAATGTAACATAGTTTCTCTTACTTTTAAAAATGTTGCCGGCGCGGGGGTGGCGTCAAGCCTAGTAATCCAGCACTTTGGGAGGCTTGAGACAGGCGGCATCCCAAGGTCAAGAGATCGGAGAGCCACTTTCCTGCCTATACACTGGTGAAATCCCGTTCACTAGCTAAATAAAGGAGAATAAAACTAGCCGGGCGGATGCTGGCGGGCGCTCGTTGAGTCCCAGTACTCCGCAAGTGAGGCTGAGGCAGTGAGAATGGCGTTAAAACCGGTGAGGCTGGATAGTTGCTGGTGAACTGAGATCCGCACTGCACTCCAGCCTGGGCGGACCAGCGCGTAGGACTCCGTCTCAAAAAAAAAAAAAAAAAAAAAAAAAAAAAAAAATCGTTCATTAAATTAAATATAATTTTGTCAGTGTAGGATGATAAAACATTTTACTCAATAATTTGTTAACTTTCAACATGTAAATATTCAGGAATATAGTAAGTATGCCTCCACAAATGCTGGGGTTAATTTGGTTTTTGTTTGGTTTTGTCTGTTTCTAAACTTTTATTTGAAGCTCAGGGGTACATGTGCAGGTTTGTTCTATTGGTAATCTCATATCATGGGGATTTGTTGTACAGATTATTTTGCCATCCAAGTACAAAGCCTAGTACCCAATAGTTATTTTTTCTGATCCTTTCCCTCCTCCCACCCCCCACCCTCAGGAAGGCCCCAGAATGTGTTGTTCCTCTCTTTGTGTTTCATTTAGCTCCCACTTACAAGAACATGTGGTATTTGGTTTTCTCTTCCTGCAATAGTTTGGTAAGGATAATGGCCTCCAGCTCCATCCATGTTCCTCCAAAGGACATGATCTCATGCTTTTTCATAGCTGCATGGTATTCCGTGGCGTACATGTACTACATTTTCTTTATCCAGTCTACCATTGATGTGCATTTAGGTAGATTCCATGTCTTTACTATCATGAACAGTGCTGCAATGAACATATATGTGCATGTGCCTTTATGATAAAACAATTTGTATTCCTTTGGGTATATACTCAGTAACAGAATTTCTGGGTCAAATAGTAGTTCTGTTTCTAGCTCTTTGAGGAATTGCCACACTGCTTTCCACAATGGTTGAACTAACTTATACACTGTAACAGTGTATAAGTGTTCCCTTCTCTCCACAACTTCGCCAGTATCTGTTATTTTTTTAAATGACTATTTAATAATGGCCATTCTGACTGGTGTGAGATGGTATCTCATTGTGATCTTGATTTGCATTTCTCTAATGATCAGTGATACTGAGCTTTTATTTCACATGCTTGATGGCCCCATATATGTCTTCTTTTGAAAAAGCATCTGTTTATGTCCTTTGCCCACTATTTAAAGGGATTGTTTGGTTTTTTTCTTGTAAATTTGTTTAAGTTCCTTATAAATACTAGTTAATAGAACTTGTCAGATGCATAGTTTCCAAATTTATTCTCCCATTCTGTAAGCTGTTTGCTCTGTTGATAATTTATTTTGTTGCGCAGAAGCTCTTTAATTAGATCTTATTTGTCAATTTTTGTTTTTGCTGTAATTGCTTTTGGCATCTTTGTCATGAAATATTGCCAGTTCCTATGTCCAGAATGGTATTGCCTAGGCTATCTTTCAGGATTGTTATAGTTTTGGGTTTTACATATAAGTTCGTAATCCATTGTGATTTGATTTTTGTATATGGTGTAAGAAAGGGCCCCACTTTCAGTCTTCTGCATATGGCTACCCAGTTATCCCAACATCATTTGTTTGAGTAGGGAGTCCATTCCTCATTGCTTACTTTTGTCAGCCTTGTTGAATATCAGATGGTTGTAGGTGTGCTGCCTTATTTCTGGGCTCTTGATTCTGTTCCCTTGGTCTATGCATCTGCTTTCATACCAGTACCATGGTGTTTTGGTTACTATAGCCCTGTAGTATAGTTTGAATTCAGTTAGTGTGATGCCTCCTGCTTTGTTCTTTTTGCTTAGAATTGCCTTGGTTATTCAAGCTCTGTTTTTGGTTCCATATGATTTTTTTTTTTTTGAGATAGAGTCTTGCTCTGTCACCAAGCTGGAGTCCAGTGGCCCGATCTCTGCTCACTGCAACCTCCACCTCCTGGGTGAAGCGATTCTCCTGCCTCAGACCCCTCGAGTAACTGGGACTACAGGCGTGCGCCACCATGCCCAGCTAATTTTTGTATTTTTAGTAGAGACGGGGTTTCACCATGTTGGCCAAGATGGTCTTGATCTCCTGACCTCATGATCCGCCTTCCTCGGCCTCCCAAAGTGCTGAGATTACAGGCATGAGCCACCACACCTGCCCTCCACATGAATTTTAAAACTGTTTTTTCTATTTCCGTGAAGAATGTAATTGGTAGTTTGATAGGAATAGCACTGAATCTGTAAATTGCTTTGGGCAGTATGATCATTTTAAAGATATTGATTCTTACTATCCATTAGCATGGAATGTTTTTCAATTTTTTGTGTCATCTCTGATTTCTTTGAGTAGTGTTTTGTAGCTTTCATTTTAGATATCTTTCACCTCCCTGGTGAGCTGTATTCCTAGGTATTTTATGCTTTTTGTGGCAACTGGGAATGGGATTTGGCTCTCAGCCTGGCTGTTGTTGGTGTATAGGAATGCTAGTGATTTTTGTGTATTGATTTTGTACCCTGAAAATTTGCTGATGTTGTTTATCAGCTGAAGAAGGTTTGGGGAGGAGACTATGGGATTTTCTAGCTGTAGGATCATGCCATCTGCAAACAGGGATAGATTGACTTCCTCTCTTCCTATTTGGATGCCCTTTATTTTTTGCTCTTACCTGATTGCCCTGGCCAGAACTTCCAATACTGCATTGAATAGGTGTGGTGAGAGAGAGCATCCTTGTCTTGCGCCAGTTTTCAAGGGGAATGCTTCCAGTTTTTGCCCATTCAGTATGATGTTGGCTGTGGGTTTGTCATAGATGGCTCTTATTATTTTGAGGTGTATCCCTTCAATACCTAGTTTATTGAGAGTTTTTGTATGAATGGATGTTAAATTTTATTGAAAGCATTTTCTGCATCTATTGAGGTGATCATGTGGTTTTGTCTTTAGTTCTGCTTATGTGACGAATCATGTTTATTGATTTGCATATGTCAAACCAACCTTGCATCCCAGGGATAAAGCCTACTTGATTGTGGTGAATTAGCTTTTTGATAAGCTGCAGGATTCAGTTTGTTTGTATTTTGTTGAGGATTTTTGCATCAATTTTCATTGAGAATATTGGCCTGAGGATTTGTTGTTGTTGTTGTATCTCTGCCAGGTTTTGGTATCAGGATGATGCTGGTCTCATAGAATGAGTTGGGAAGGAGTTTCTCCTCTTGAATTTTTTGGAATCGTCTCAGAAGGAACGGTACTAGCTCTTCTTTGTACGTCTGGTAGAGTTTGAATGTGACTCCATCTGGTCCTGGGGTTTTCTTGGATGTTAGGCTATTTATTGCTGATTTAATTTCAGAGCTCATTACTGGTCTATTCAGGGAATCAATTTCTTCCTGGTTCAGTCTTAGGAGGGTATATGTGTCCATGAATTTATCCATTTCTTCTAGGTTTTCTAGTTTGTGTGTATAGAGGTGTACATGGTAGTCTCTGATGGTCATTTGTATTTTGGTGGTGTCAGTGGTGATATCCCCATTGTCATTTCTAATTGTGTTTATTTGGATCTTCTCTTTTCTTCTTTATTAGTCCAGCTAGCAATGTATTTATCTTATTAATTTTTTCATAGAAACAACCCCTGGATTCATTGATCTTTTGACTGGCTTTTTGTGTCTCAATCTCCTCCAGTTCAGCTCTGATTTTGGTTATTTCTTGTCTCCCACTAGCTTTAGGGTTGGTTTGCTCTTGCTTCTCCAGTTCTTTTAGTTGTGATGTTAGGTTGAAATCTTTCTAATTTTTTGATATGGGCATTTAGTGCCATAAATTTCCATCTTAACACTGCCTTAACTGTGTCCCAGAGATTCTGATAATGTTGTATTTTTGTCCTCATCAGTTTCAAAGAATTTCTTGATTTCTACCTTAATTTTGTTATTTACCCAAAAGTCATTTGGGAGCAGGTTATTTAATTTCTATGTAATTGTATGGTTTTGAGTGATTTTCTTTGTCCTGAATTCTACTTTTATTGCACTGTGATTCAAGAGAGTGGTTAACAAGATTTCAGTTCTTTTACATTTGCTAAGGATTGTTTTATGTCTGACTTTGTGGTTGATTTTAGAGTATGCACCATGTGGCAATGAATAGAATGTATATTCTGTGTTTTTGCATGGAGGGTGCTGTAGATGTCCATCAGGCCTGTTTGGTCCTGTGTTGAGTTCAGGTTCTGAATATCTTTGTTATTTTTCTGCCTCAATGATTTGTCTAATACAGTCAGTGGGGTGTTGAAGTCTTCCACTAGTATTGTGTGTGAGTCTAAGTCTTTTGAAGGTCTCTGAGAACTTGTTTTATGAATATGGGTGCTCCTGTGTTGGGTGCATACGTATTCAGGATATTAGGTCTTATTGTTGAATTGACTCCTTTACCATTATGTAATGCCCTTCTTTGTCTTTTTTTATCTTTGTTGGCTTAAGTTATATTTTGTCTGAAATTAGGACTGCAACCCCTGCTTTTTTCTGTTTTCCATTTGATTTTTCTTAATCCCTTTATTTTGAGCCTATGGTTGTCACTGCATGTGAGACGTGTCTGTTGAAGACAGGATATCACAGGGCCTTGCTTCTGTATCCAGCTTACCACTCTGTGCCTTTTAATTGGGGCATTTAGCCAGTTTCAAGGTTAGTATTGATATGTATGGATTCATCCGTCATTGTGTCATTAGCTGGTTATTATGCTAACTTGTTTATGTAGTTGCTTAATAGCATCACTGATCTGTGTATTTAGATGTGTTTTTGTAGTGGCTGGTAAAGATCTTTCCTTTCCATATTTAGTGCTTCTTTCAGTAACTTTTGTAAGGAAGGTCTGGTGGTAACAAATTCTCTCTGCATTTGCTTGTCTGAAAAGGATCTTATTTCTTCTTTGCATGTGAAGTTGAGTTTGGGTTGATATGGAATTCTTGGTAGGAATTTCTTTTCTTTAAGAATGTTTTGAATCTAGGCCCCCAATTTCTTCTGGCTTGTAGGGTTCCTACTGGGAGGTCCACTGTTAGTCTAATGGACTTCCCTTTGTAGGTGACCTGTCCTTCTCTCCAGCTGCCTTTAACATTTTTTTCTTCCATTTCAATCTTGGAAAAATCTATGATTATGTGTCTTGGGGATGATCTTGTGAATTATTTTGTGGCAGTTCTCTGCATTTCCTGAATTTGAATGTTGGCTTCTCTAGCTAGGTTGGGGAAGTTCTCACTGATAATATCCTGAAATAAGTTTTCCAAGTTGCTTCCATTCTTCCCATCTGCTTCAGGGATGCCAGTAAGTTGTGGATTTGCTCTCTTTACATTCCTTTTCATTGCTTTTACTTTATTCTTATCTGACTTGTCTTATTTCAGGAAGCCAGTCCTCAGGCTCTGAGATTTTTTTTCTCCCACTTAGTCCGTTCTGCTGTTAATACGTGCAATTGCATTATGAAATTCTTGTAGTGTGTTTTTCAGCTCTATCGGGTCAGTTATATTTTTTTCTATGCTGGCTATTTTGTCTGTCAGCTCTTGCGTCACTTCATTGTGATTCTTAGCTTCCTTAGATTGGGCTTCAATGTTCTCCCAAATCTTGATGATCTTCACGCCTAGCCATAAATTATATTTGTCATTCTGGCCATCTCAGCCCAGTTATGAACCCTTGATGGAGGACTACTGTGATCATTTGGAGGAAAGAAGGCACTCTGACTTTTTCAGCTGTCAGAGTTCTTGTGACGCTTCTTTCTCATCTGTGTGGGCTAATAATGTTCCTTCAATATTTGAAGTTGCTGTTTTTGGATGGGTTTTATTTATTTTATCCTATTTGATGACCTTGGGGGTTTGATCATGGTGTAACATGGGTTCAGTCGACTGGCTTCATTTCTGAAAGATTTTAGGCAGCTAAGGCTCAGCTCAGGACTCCTGGACTCCATGCTCTAGCTCTAGGGGACTGGTATTGAGACCCAACTTTGTTCTCTGGCTTCTTGAATTTAGGAACTGCTGCACTGTAGGAGCTGGGGTGCTCCCAGACTGCAATTCACAACACTCCAATGGGTGGTGCCAGCCAAAACACTTCATAGGGTGGTGGTAGCGGAATTTATGCTCGTGTGCACAGGTCAGGAGCAGAGGCGGCAGCAGCACAGCACAGGGGTTGCATAGTCGTTATCTGTGTCAGGGTGCTAGTGGGTGCCAGGGTGCTGGCTGCTGTGCCGGCATTCACAGCAGCTGTGGTGGCAGCACCGCTCAAGGGGGCAGGGGACTCTTGCTGGTGACTGTTTACATGTTCACACCTGTGGTGGTATTAGCACAAGGGTGGGGCACCAGTGGGTACAGGACTGTGTGTGCCCTCTGTGCTTGTTCCTGTAGGTGGAGGTGGCCCTCAGGGTGGAGGTGGATCCACTGTCTTCCATGCCTATGTTTCATGTTAGCAGCAGTGTCAGCACAGGGCTGGGGCACTAGCCAGGGCAGGGCTAGTGGGCTTGTGCCTGCCAATGCTCCAACGACAATGGCAATGCAGTTGGGGGAAGGATGGCTGCACTTATGCAGGCAGCAGTGGCATGGCAGGGTGCACGTGTACACACGCACTGGTAAGAAAGGAAAGGTAAGGTCCACCCGTGCCAGCAAAGTGATGCAGAGGGATGGAGTGAGTGCATGTAGGCAAAGCACACAGGGCAGGCTGCCAAGTGGGGAGGGTGCAGGTTGGCTGGTGAGGGTCTGCCAGCCTCTCTCCTAGAGCACTCTGCTAGTCAGGCCACGTCCATCAGCCAGAAGCTATAATGTGGGTCCCTAGGAAGTACCTGGGGGGGCTGCACTGCAAGCAGGCATGTCCAGGCCGGGTCCCCAGAAGAGACCAGCAGAATGAAGGGTGCTCAGGTCAGATGGCCTCTTGTCACAGGCAAGACCACCCAGCAGAGTTCAGGTCGGACAGTACCACCAGGGCTCAAGTCTCCTATAGGATCAAGTTGAACCTAGGGCAATGGACATCCCTGGCCATACTCCACTAAGGATGCTCCCACATCAAACCAACTGGGCTCCATGCTGGCTGTAGCTCTGCCCCAACCACCTATCAAAGCAGCTCCCCCTGCCAACACAAGTGTCCATGGTGATCACAGGGTCTCCTCCTGCCAGGATTCCAGAATCCAATGGCCAGGATTCCAGAGTCCAATGGCAAGAATGGGTTGTTCCTTGCCTGTTCAAGTCAACCTTTCCCCAGGAGTTGCTGGGGACCAGGAATGAGTCTTGGTGAACAGTAGCCCTGTGCAAGGTTCCCAGTTTCCTTCCCCTTCTGCTCAGCATCTGTGTCTGTCCTCCGTCTGCTCTCAATGGCTTCCCTCTGAAGTTCTGCTAGGAGCACACCAGTCTTCCTGATGTCTCGGTCACTTGGTTGCAGATGTTTCTCCTGCCTGCATCTAGTTGGCCATCTTAGAGCAGGAAAAAACAGGCTGATTTGTTAAAAATCATTACATAAATGTATAAGTTAGTATTTTTTTTACTTTAAACAAACTGAGGATTTATATCCTATTTATCTGGCTCATTTGCAGTTTATCTGGTGATATAGTCTGTTGACTCTGAAAAGAGATGACTGATTGCTCTCCATACTAAAGAACCCCATTGAAAATGGCAGAAACAAATAAAGCCAAAATTTAGTACCAGGATAAAAAGAGAAATTGGTTAATCATTGAGGTATTGGTATTTGTATTATTTTATTTCCTGTCTACAGAAACAATATATTTCTTGCAGTTTTATTATAATCTAATATATGTAATATAAATATGACCTATAGGTACTACTAGAGTTATTAAGTAAAAATAGAATTATTGGAGACATTCTGTCAGGTCAAATTTTATTTTATTATGTCAGAGTTGGAAAGATTCTATGGGACAAGGAGCAGTAGTTCACACCTGTAATCCCAGGAATTTGGGAGGCTAAGGCGGGAGGATCACTTGAGCCCAGGAGTTCAAGACCAGCCTGGGAAACAAAGTGGGACTCCATTTCTACAAAAAATAAAAAATAAAAAAAATTATTCGAGTGTGGTGGCACACACCTGTAGTCCTGGCTATTCAGGAGGCTGAAGTGGGAGGATCACTAGGGCATGGGAGGTCGAGGCTGCAGTGAGATATGATTGTGTCACTGCACTCCAGCCTGGGTGACAGAGTGAGACCCAGTCTCTAAGAAATGAAATCAAATTTAATAAATAAAATACAATAAAAAGATTTCAAAAGAACTATTAGAAAATAGTAGTTTCATATTAGGACTATTATATTAGAATCTTAGAGATGCAAATCTAATAATTAGAGAAACTATATATTGGTAATGCTAAAATAAGGTAACTTGGTGATCAAGATGCCAGCTTTGATCTTGACCCAGGTGCTTTTGTGGCTCCTGAGCTCCCAAAGTATACTAATATTCTTAAATGTGAATTATCCTAGATTCTTAGACAACAAGTCTAAGACAGACTTTATTATTTAAAATATTTGTATCTTGTTTTGTTACCACACCTCTTTCTTCCCCAGAGTATCTCTTCTATATCCAGCAAAGTTTCAGTGGCTTCCTTGCAAGGTATTTGTTCCCTATTTTGAAGCTTTCCCAGTTAAGTGAAATCTAACTTCTCAGTAATATATGCAGTTTCAATACAGGGTATCTGGAAGCTCATCAGCAAGATGTGTTTCTGCCAGAGATGAATGAAGAGGGGGAAGGTTGGAACCAGGAGGCTGGAGAGTGTGATTGGGGGAAAAATTATAAAGGGGGCAGGGGAAGATAAAATGATTGACCATAGAGAGAGGCTTTTGGAAAGAATGAAGATAGCTGTGAACTTGAGAAGAAATTTAGGAAAAGAAAAGAGGTGTAAAAAGCAGATTTTCTGAAGTTTGCCATATGATTTGCTATTTGAACTCACTCTCCTTCACTTTCTAACCTTAATGTGCGTTTGATTTTCAGGTTGTAGTCTTTTCTAATACTTACCTGTCAAAGTGAAATAAATAGTGCACCCTCTGTATCCGTGGATTCCACATCCATGGATTCAACCAACAGTGGATCAAAAATATTTGGAAAACAAATTGTGTTTGTACTGAATGTCTTTCCTGTCGTTATTTCCTAAACAATACAGCGTAACAACTATTTACATTGTATTAGGTATTATAAGTAATCTAGAGATTATTCAAAGTACACAGGAGTATGTGCATAGGTTATATGCCAATACCACAACATTTAATATCAGCGACTTGAGCATCTGATAATTTTGGTATCCACTGCGGTTCCTGGAACCAACCTCCAGAGATACCCAGAGATGACTGTACTTAACTATTAAGGTAAAAACTTCTCAATCATCTACTATCTGAAATCGTCTCTTCTTAAAAGTTGTACATGGAAATATGTGGAGAAAGAAGAGGGCTTAGGACCAAGCCCTGGAAAAGTGGTATCTTGAAGTCAGGTAGTGAAGAGACAGTAAAGGAAAGAAAGCAATAAAAGGAGAAGAGGAGCAACCATATGGTATCCTGGAAGTAAAGAAATGGCAGTATTTGGAGTACAGTGTGGTCAAGCGGCTGAGAGGTAAGAAGAAGGCAGAAAACTGACCACTGGGTTTGGCAACATGACAAGTAACACTGACAAGAACCTTTTGGGAGGCCTGATGGGAATGAAAATCAAATATAAGTGGTCGAAGAGAGATTTGGAGGTGAAAAAGTGACAACCACCTGCAAAGAAAAATCCCATGAGAAGGTTTCTGTGAAAGGGAGCAAAGACAATGTGGCAGCTGGAAGGAGGCCTATGGGAAGCAGAGGAACTCTTTCTTAGCTATAGTGGGGGCAAAGCAGGAGAAGATGGGTGCAGATGCAGGGAGGATTGTATAACACTGGTAGGAAGAGCAGATTCTCATGGAATGAGGCCATCACTGAGATTGAGAGCAGGGAGTGGGTTAGATCACTGATTCTTAAACATAGCTGTGCATTGGAGTCATCCAGCAGGTTTTAAATAGTGTTTATGCTCAAATCTCACTCCCAAGAGACTCTGATTTAATTGGTATGGGGTGAATCCTAGCATTCATGAGTTTCAAAAGCTCCCCACTTTTCACCTCCCCTCCATTCTCGGCCCCAGGATTCTGATATGCACCAAATTTTGAGAAATGCCAGTTAATGCGTTTTGAGGATACAGAAGATATTAGGCACCAACTAGTTGCATAGACCCAGACTGCCACGTAGGAAAAATAAAATCAAAGTCACTTCTTGCTTTCAAGGCACTGTAAATCTGTAGGCTATTCAAAAATCTAAAATCAGTCCAGGAAATATGAAAGTAATTTAGGAGCATTAGCAATTTAAAGTATATTAAAGAAATCAGGGTATAAACCATATTCAACGATGCAGAATCAAGGGGAATAAGAGATCAATTTTGGAGATTGTGGCTCAGGAAATGTTCACTAAAGGAGAGTATTGAGCCATATTTTGAAGAAGTAAAGTGCAAAATTTGACAGCTATCTGAAGCACATTTCAGATAGAGGAAGCAACAAAAGTTTTGTAAACAAAAGCAGGTGATCAAGGAAACTATGGAGAAAACACATTGCTGAGCAACTGAAGGATAGGAGTGGCAGAGAGAATTTTCACTCTATACCACTTTTTTTTTAGCCTTTTAAATGCTGAAACATTGACAACTTTAGCCTTTTTAAGAATAAATCAATAAATAGTGGCTTTTTAAATGGGAAAAGAATAATCTAGATTGAGACCATTAGAAACAGTGAAAAGTAAGAGTAAAGAGATACAGATGAGCCTGTTATAAAGACATTGAAAGTACTAGCAGTGTCCACAGGAGTATAATCTATTTTCTCTACCATTCACCTGAAAAGACAGAATAATAATTTATCTAAATAAGACCTAACATCACTGTAGTGAAATGATCCTTAGCAGGCACAAAGTAAAAAACCAATGTGGGCCAGACACGGTGGCTCACGCCTATAATCCCAGCATTTTGGGAAGCTGAGGCAAGTGGATTACTTGAGGTCAGGAGTTTGAGACCAGCCTGATCAATATGGTGAGATCCCTGTCTCTACTAAAAATACAAAATTAGCCAGGCATGATGGTGCATGCCTGTATTCCCAGCTCCTTGGGAAGCTGAGGCAGGAGAATCACTTGAACCTGAGAGGCAGAGGTTGCAGTGAGCCTAGATCGCACCACTGCACTCTAGCCTGGATAACAAGATCAAAATTCTGTCTCAAAACAAGCAAACAGCAACAACAACAACAAAAAACAATGTGGAAGTCTATCCTTGTGTGTCTAATTCTCCTACTGACGGAAATATTAGAGCCAGACCAAATGTGTTTCTTGTTACTGTTTATTAGGAGAAATTTTTGCTTTTGTTTTCAAAGTACTTTGTAGCCCTTAAGCCATTAATTACGTTGAAGAGATATTCATATTGTTTCATGTGGCCTCTTTTTCCAAAGAGGGGATAAGGATAAAAGGTTATGTTTTCTTAAGTTCTCTCTTCATGACTCACAATTATGTTGTAAGAACAACTTTTCATTAATGCAGGATGTTTACGTGCCTTAAACAATTTCCAGAAAAGCTGAGTTCAAGTGCAAAACAACACTGAATATTGGCTGCAAATTGAATTATAAATTACTCAGAACCATCTAAGTCAGAGTTAATGTTGCTTGTGGCTTCTCAATATGGTACTCAATTTATCTGTAAGTTTTTGAAGAGGCGAAATTGTATTATGTGCTGAAATTAAAACAAACAAACAAACTTGAAATATTAAAGATACTGTATAAAACAGTAAAACTCGGGTGATTTTCTTCATTACGAAATTATTTCTTTACTCTGGTATCTTTTTAAAGGAAATTTTCAGTGTAGTTAACTACACCTGAAGAGACAGAATAATAGTTTTTCTAAGTAAGACCTAATATCACTGTAGTAAAATGATCCTTAACAGGAACAAAGTCAAAAACCAAAGTGGAACTCTGTCCTTGTTGAGCAGATCTGATTCACCTGCTGATGGAAATCTGTAGAGGCAGACCTATTTAGAGGGAATTTTGTAAATTACTTTTAATTATTTTTAAAAATCAGTGTAGATAATTTTTCACTTTTGTAAAATGAAAATAGTCATGAAATATTGCCAGCATTCATTCTTCGTGCTAATAATATTTTATCTTGGTATGATGCATTTCAGTTGAAAAAGCACATGACTTAGCTCATGCAGTCTTCACAATAGTCCCATTCTGCCCAAGAGAAGTGGAATGCTCACATAGGTTGATTAGACCAATGTCTAGTAGCTGGGAAGCATAAATGTCAAATCCAGTTTGTTCTGAATTTAATTTTCCTCTTTTTTTCCACTGCTGCATCTTTGCTTCTTACCTTTTGTGGTTCATGTTCAAGTTATCTGTATGTTATTTTAGTACAGCCCAACAAAACAAAATTTCCAGTCAAAATATTTATATATATAGATAAACTTATCTATTAAAGACAGCTCAGCACAACTTCAAACAATAAAGTATCATTTATGTGGTGAAGCCAGAGTGGCTAAGAAGCGAAGCTTGGTTTGTTTAAATAGGATATTGGGGTTGGTCTTTTCCTTTTTTTTTTTAACTTAAGGGTAAAAACTATGATATGAAAAGGTCACAAACAAGGGCAAACTGCATGACCACAAAGCAAAGTTTACCATTTTTTTTCTTCATACACAGAGACAGCATCTGCAGCAATTTCATTACCAATTTTTTCTTTTTGAACTCTACTGAAAACTTCAAATAAGTACTAATGTCAATAATTATAAATATTTTGCCATATTGTTTATGCTTCCTGCATTAAAAAAAATTTTGGAGCATTTTAAAGAAAATTTCAGAAATCATTTTATATTTCCCTGAAATATTTTAATGTGCTTTCTTTAAAAGTAATTAAAAAAAGGACATTTTCTTACATAAACAAATGCCACTGTTTTCTCTAACAGCATTAACAATTATTGCTTCATATTATCTAGTTCTAAGTCTGTATTCAAATTTCCCCAATCATGTAAAATTTAATTAAAAAACAACCACTTAAAAAAACAACCACTACCACTAATTGGAAGTTTAATGACATCAGCTTCCAAACAAGGTTCACACATTTTACTGGGTTGTTCTATCTCGCAATTCTTTTTAAATATCTCTTAATTTAGAACAGTTTTCTCCTCTTTTTTCTCCTCCCCTGAATTCTATTGCCTTATTGAAAAAAGTAGGTCAATTTTACACATTGTGGATATGGTTAATGATTCTTTGCGTTGTCTGCTTGGTGGCTTTTTATTTTCAGTGCCAAGATATTAGTCCTGAAGACTTGAACAGATAAGGGTTCAATTTTTTTTTTAAGAATACTTCGTAGGTGGGATTGTGTAGTTCATTTTCATGTTGATTACATCAAGAGGCATGTGGTGTATCTGGTTGTTTTAGTTTTACAATACTAAGATTGATGGGGGGTAACAGCCATATACCTTCATTGTAAATTTCCTAACCTTTCATCTAATGATTTTACAATAGATGAATGACCTTTAAATGATTCATGTGAAGGTTTAAAAATTGAGATTAAAAAAATTATATTATTTATTCTGCATATATTAACTGACATTCTGTTGTTCAGAGAAATTTTTCTCATCAGTTAGTTCAGTATAAACTGAAACATAATTCACAGCATACAGACAGGATAAATGCTTATTTTTTCACCTTTATTTGTATCTATTTATTTGAGACAAGATCTCACTCTGTCACATGGCTCACTGCAGCCTCAACCTCCTTGGCTCAAGCAATCCTCCTGCCACCTCAGCCTCCAGAGCAGATGGGACTGTAGGCATGTGCCACTATGTCCAGCTAATTTTTTTTTAATTTTTTTTTTTAGAGAAGAGATCTCACTATGGTGCCCAGGCTGATCTCTAACTCTTGGGCTTAACCAACCTCCTATTTCAGCCTCCCTAAGTGTTGGAATTACAGGCAGGAGCTACCTTGCCTGGCCTACTTCTTCACCTTGAATTATCAGTCTTGAGATATGAGTAATGAGTTGGTACTGTGGACACTTCCAACAGCATCCAACAAATTTTTTTTTCTCTCTCTCCTCTTCTCCTTCTACCTTCTTCTTTCTCCTCCCCACTCTTCTCTCTGAACTCTCTTTTTTCTCTTCAATTTGAACGCATTACTTTTTAAAAATCCAATAGGTTTGACTCAAACTTGTGTTCATTATTGTTTTTGTTGCTCAGTGTGCTCCAATTTGGCCAGTGAAAGAGTCTTCAAACTTGTCCTCTGTCCTCTCTGCCCTTCCATTCACTGTAATAATTTTTATTACCTTTTCATTTATCCATCTACTATTGTTGTTTTGTAAATATGACCATTTATGCAATATTTTATCCCTCACATAACTTAATACATAACCTTTGCTGTACTTATTTCTTTCACTTAATAATACATCCTGGAGATCACTCTATATTTGTATGTAAATATTTTTCTCATTACTTTTCAGTGCTCCATCCTATGTCATTGTGTCAATGTACCATATTTTATTCACTAAGCTATCTATCAATGATCATATGATAGTTCTTTCCAATCACTTGCTGTTGCAAATGCCACAATAAATAACCTTGTGAATAATTTTCTTTTATTTTGCAAAGCACAGTCTTTTAAAAGTAAAGAATGATTAAAATAAGGGTTATTTAGGAGAAAACGTTTGCCAAAACTACTTCTATTATATACTATTAGCAAATGAGACTAGTGTCCTAATAATGAATTATTACATAGATGTAAATCTCTTTAAAATGTTTTTACATTGATTGTGTTGTGACTGCAGACCAGGCATACTAGTTAAGGAAGGCTAACTACTGCAAAAAAAAAAAAAAAAAAAGGAATTGTGATAGCTTAACACAATTTAAGTGTCAGTGTTCCTGATTGTCAGGTATCCTTTCATGTGCTCAATCTTGTAAATTTAACCTCTTCTATGCTGTGGAGTCATATGTGTACAACTCTCAAATACAGAAAAAGAAGGCATAGAAGGCACACTTACTTTTCAAAAGCCTCCATGTTGAAATAACACGTGTCACTTCTAGAAACACTGACAAGAATCCATCACATGGTCACCTCAGGAAGAAGAAATGGGTCTGGTGAACAGTGAGCCAGTCTCAGCCATTCAGGGTTTTGATTACCTACTTCATATTCTTCAGTGTTTTTAACCCAATGTTTATATACATATTTATAATCCATAATCCATATGAAGATCATGTTAAGTGCAATGGTGCCTTCTCCATTCCAAGTAGGTTTTGCAAATGTAAGAAGCAAATGGAGTGAGGAAGCTAACGGCAGCTACAATTTTAAAAATGAATGAGCCAAGCACAGTGACTCATGCCTGTAATCCCAGCACTTTAGGAGGCCAAGGCGGGCGGATCACTTGAGGTCAGGAATTCGAGACCAGCCTGGCCAACATGATGAAACCCTATCTCTAATAAAAATACAAAACTTAGACGGGTGTGGTGGTGGGCACCTGTAATCCCAGCTACTTGGGAGGCTGAGGCAGGAGAATCACTTGAACCTGGGAGGCGGAGGTTTCAGTGAGCTGAGATCGCGCCATTGCACTCCAGCCCGGGCAACAAGAGTGAAACGCTGTCTCAACAAAAAAAAAAAAAAAAAAAAAAAAAGACTACATTTTTACATTAGCTATCATTCAAAACAAATTCCAGCATGTAGGGGTGACTTGGGGAGATCTGGCCACTCCAAAATATGCAGTCTGAATAAAAATGTTGCTTAAACAACTGCAGTTTCAAATTATGTCTCTGAGCATTGTAGGACAATCAAATTGCCACAGCCAACCAAGAACAGAGCTGCAATATTTCAGATACTAGTCATCTGGAATTTTCAACATATCTTTGGAAATTTAACTGTAGTTTGGACCAGGCGCGGTGGCTCATGCCTGTAATCCCAGCACTTTGGGAGGCCGAGGCAGGCGGATCACTTGAGGAGTTTGAGACCAGCCTGACCAACATGGTGAAACCCCATCTCCACAAAAATAGAAAAATTAGCGGGGCGTGGTGGCAAGTAGCTGTAGTCTCAGCTACTTGGGAGGCTGAGGCAAAAGAATCATTTGGACCCAGGAGGTGGAGGTTGCAGTGAGCTGAGATCACGCCACTGCACTCCAGTCTGGGTGACAAAGCAAGACTCTGTCTCAAAACAAAACAAAACAAAACAAAACAAAACAAAACAAAAAACTGTAGTTTGAACTATCCATAAAGAATGTTTATAAGCCAATTTAGAGAACACAAAATGTAGAAATTTCCAAACATATATTTAAATTCTTGAGCTTTGATAAATTTTCAAATAATGCTATTACTTTTTTTTTTTTTAAAGCAAATGTACTAGTATTTGTTCCTGACACCACTGATTAGCAGCCACTTGGAGTTTTACGTATATTCATATGTAAAAGTATTATAAATTTGTTATATGTTTATATTTATACATCTCATATATGTATACACTCCATTTATTTTTAAGTGTGGTATAATTCATAATATTCATTAATTTGAGGAAGCCCTTTCTGCAAATGAGTAGTTTTACTACATTGCAAAATCAGTGATGTGAAACAAGTACTTCTACGTTATAACATACAATAACACTTATTTACCAGACTTTCCCCTCTCCCTACACGTTTTGTAAAATTCCTGAATTGACAGCTTAGCTGGGGGAAAAAAGTGACTTGCTTTATTTTTTAGAATTAAGTTGAGTATACTGTTTTGATTTTAAAACAGGAAAAAATGGCTGGGTGCAGTGGCTCACACCTGTAATCCCAGCACTTTGGGAGGCTGAGGCCGGAGGATTACAAGGTCAGGAGTTCGAGACCAGCCTTGCCAACACGGTGAAACCCTGTCTCTACTAAAAATACAAAAATTAGCTGGGCGTGGTGGTGCCTGCCTGTAATCCCAGCTACTTGGGAGGCTGAGGCAGGAGAATCGCTTGAACCCGGGAGGGGGAGGTTGCAGTGAGCCAAGATTGCGCCACTGTACTCCAACCTGAGACACAGCGAGACTCCGTCTCAAAAAAAAACAAACAAAAAAACTAAACAAAGAGCCAGTATGTAAAGTTTTATATCTTGTGGTGAAACATGAGAAGTCACCTGGACAGCTCTTGCCTGGAGATGTTGGACTAATCTATTAATGGAGGAAGAGATTGTCTCTATTTCCTGCTGAGAATCTGAGCGGTAGAGGATTATGGAAGAAATGACTATTTCACAAACTATGAGGACAGTAGGAAACAATGAAAACAATATTCATCTAGAAAGAATGTCATTGATGTCTTAAAAGTTGTTCAATAATAGAGTTTACATATTTCATTAAAGACAAAGAAAATCACAGGTATGTAGACACATATGCACTAATTAAATCCTCTTCTGAGAAGTGTTTCATTTAGAAGTACGAAGTTATAGAAAGAGCATGGAGGGGCCGGGCGCGGTGGCTCAAGCCTGTAATCCCAGCACTTTGGGAGGCCGAGACGGGCAGATCACGAGGTCAGGAGATCGAGATCATGCTGGCTAACACGGTGAAACCCCATCTCTACTGAAAATACAAAAACTAGCCGGGCGTGGTGGCGGGCGCCTGTAGTCCCAGCTACTCGGGAGGCTGAGGCAGGAGAATGGC
>NW_016814779.1:622990-670595 GCF_001698545.2 Rhinopithecus bieti | reverse complement strand
AAAAAAAAAAAAAAAGAAAGAGCATGGAGGACCTGAATCTGGTCATTGTATGCCTGAATGTCCCCTAAATCTGTTTTTTCATCTTTAAAAATAAAGATAAGCTCTGCTCATGTCTACGTTGGATATTTTCAGGTTGAAATGAATCCTTAGGAAGTCTTTTAGAGCAGTTGATCTTCAATATCATGTCTTAAATATCCTAAATCTGCTGACTCACTAATCATTATCTGATAACCATGTATCTATTCCTATGCACAAAAGCACTGCTCTTTCATCCTCTGCTTGGGCACTAACAATATTAAATTCCAATAACAGTAATTCAATAACAATAGATACAATATTTACCAAGATAATTCTCAGATGCATTGACAGCTGTATTTGTTTCCACTAGGTTATGCTGAGATAACCAATGACTGTAAGCTCCTCTACCCCCTCATTCCACTATAAAACAGAGTTAAGAAAGTCTAAGGGTGTAGAAAAGCCTTTATTTTAAAACACTTTATTTCAGTAGTTTTGGGGAACAGGTGGTTTTTGGTTACATGAATAAGTTCCTTAGTGGTAGTTTCTGAGATTTTAGTGCACCTGTCGCCCGAGCAGGGTACACTGTGCCCACCAATGTATAGTATTTTATCCCACATCCCCTCTAACCCTTCCCCCCAAGTCCCCAGTGTCCATTATATTATTCTTACACTTTTGCATCCTCATAGCTTAGCTCCCATTTATAAGTGAGAACGTATGATGCTTGGTTTTTTATTACTGAGTTACTTCACGTGGTATAATTGGCTCCAGCTCCATCCAGGTTGTTGCGAATGACATTATTTTGTTCCTTTTTATGGCTGAGTAGTATTCATGGTATATATACATATACCATATTTTCCTTATCCACTTGTTGGTTGATGGGCATTTAGGAGGGTTTCATAGTTTTGCAATTGGGAATTTTGCTGCTATAAACATACATGTTTCTTTTTCACATAATGACTCTTTTTCCTTTGGGTAGATACCCAGAAGTGGGATGGCTCAATCAAACGGCAGTTCAAATTTTAGTTCTTTAAGGCATCTCCATACTGTTTTCCATAGCGATTGTACTAATTAACATTCCCACCAGTAGTGTAAAAGAGTTCCCTTTTCACAACATCCACACCAACAGCTATTATTTTTTGATTTTTTAAATTATGGCCATTCTTGCAGGAGTAAGGTGGTATCTCACTGTGGTTTCAATTTGCATTTCCCTGATAATTAGTGATGCTGAGCATTTTTTCATATGTTTGTTGACTGTTTCTGTATCTTATTTTGAGAATTGCCTATTCATGTCTTTTGATTAAGTTATTTGTGTTTTTTCTTGGTGATTTGTTTGAGTTCCTTGTAGATTCTGGATATTAGTCCTTTGTCAGATGCATAGTTTGCAAATATTTTTTTCACACTATGTGGGTTGTCTGTTTACTGTGCAATTATTTCTTTTACTGTGCAAATGCTTTTTAGTTTAATTAGGTCCCACTTACTTTTTTGTTGCATTTGCTTTTGAGTACTTAGTTGTGAATTCTTCATCTAAGACAATGTCTAGAAGAGTTTTCTAATGTTGTCTTCTAGAAATTTTATGATTTCAGGTCTTAGATTTAAGTATTTGATCCACCATAAGTTGATTTTTTAATAAGGTGAGAGATGAGGACCCAGTTTCATTTTTCTACATGTGGCTTGCCAGTTATCCCAGGACCATTTATTGAAAGAAAAGCCTTTGGACTCTTCTCTGAGCATGACCATCGTATTGAAAGGACTGGGGAGTCAATGCCCAATGTTATGTTACAGAACCCATGGCAACATCTCATCTTTGGTAAACAGTCAAGTATTACAGATCAAAAACAGATTTGATGTTCATTATGCAAAGCTAGCAGTGCACATGCAGAAATGTGGTGAACACCATCTTGTTAGATATTACCACTAAAGAGAGTTTTCTAGTTTAGTATAAAGTCATTGTGCCCACTGTGAAATCACTTTACTTTTCTGGGTCTTTTGCTTCAGCTGTCTTTTAACTTTCTTTTTTTTTAAAAAAAAAAATTCAAATTATTTATTCATTTATTTATTATTATACTTCAAGTTCTAGAGTACATGTGCACAATGTGCAGGTTTGTTACATATGTATACATGTGTCATGTTGGTGTGCTGCACCCAGTAACTCGTCATTTACATTAGGTATTTCTCTTAATGCTATCCCTCCCCACCCCCCACCCCACGACAGGCCCTAGTATGTGATGTTCCCCACCCTGTGTCCAAGTGTTCTCATTGTTTAATTCCCACCTATGAGTGAGAACATGTGGTGTTTGGTTTTCTGTCCTTGCGACTGTTTGTTCAGAGTGATGGTTTCCAGCTTCATCCATGTCCCTGCAAGGGACATGAACTCATTCTTTTTTATGGCTGCATAGTATTCCATGGTGTATATGTGCCACATTTTCTTAATTTAGTCTGTCATTTGGGTTGGTTCCAAGTGTTTGCTATTGTGAATAGTGCCGCAATAAACATACATGTGCATGTGTCCTTATAATAGCATGATTTATAATCCTTTGGGTATATACCCAGTAATGGGATCACTGGGTCAAAAGGTATTTCTAGTTCTAGATCCTTGAGGAATTGCCACACTGTCTTCCACAATGGTTGAACTAGTTTACACTCCCACCAACAGTGTAAAAGTGCTTCTATTTCTCCACATCGTCTCCAGCACCTGTTGTTTCCTGACTTTTTAATGAGTGCTTTCTCTTATTGCCAACATACTTGGTAGGAAATTCCAGTTGGATTTTCCTAATGTCAACTTACAGTCAGTATTTCACAACTTTCCTGACTTACCTCTTTCTCTACCCCTCTTAATTTGCATCTATCCTTTTACCTTCCCTGTTGCTACAGATGATTTTATTATTTTATATCCCAGACCACCAACCTCAAAAACCTGGCTCTTTTCTCTTATCGCTTAGTATCCACCATTCCCCCTATATCTTCCTAAATAGCATACTTGTAGTCACAAAATCTTAGTGCTTTTTCTTTCAAGATGTTTTACAACCTTCACTTGGTTTCAGTGTTACATAAGTTTTAGGCTGTATTGGTAAATTTTCATGCTGCTAATAAAGACATACCTGAGACCAGGCAATTTACAAAAGAAAGAGGTTTAATTGGACTTACAGTTCCACGTGGCTGGGGAAGCCTCACAATCCTGGCGGTAGGCAAGGAGGAACAAGTGCCATCTTTTATGGATGGCAGCAGGCAAAGAGAGAACGAGTTTGTGCAGGAAAACTCCTGTTTTTAAAACCATCAGATCTCGACCAGGTGTGGTGGTTCACACCTGTAATCCCAGCACTTTGGGAGGCTGAGGCAGGAGGATCACCTGAGGTCAGGAGTTTGAGACCAGCCTGGCCAACATGATGAAACCCCATCTCTACTAAAATACAAAAGAAAAAAAAAGAAAAGGTTGGGTGTGGTGGTGCATGCCTATAGTCCCAGCTACTCTGGGAGGCTGAGGGAGGACAATCGTTTGAACTTGGGAGGCAGAGGTTGCAGCAAGCTGAGATCGTGCCACTGCATTCCATGGTGGGTGACACAGGGAGATTCTGTCTCAGAAAAAGCAAAACATAACAAAACAATGAAACCATCAGATCTCGTGATTCGTATTCACTATCATGAGAACAGCACGTGAAAGACTTGCCTCCATGATTCAATTACTTCCCACCCGGTACCTCCCACAACACATGGCAATTCAAGATGGGATTTGGGTGGGGACACAGCGAAACCATATAATAGGCTTTATACCTAAGTGATAACAACTTTATCAGCCTTCTAACAAATTTTTTCTCTTTTCTGATTTGCCCTGTAACCCATATTAGATTAGTATCCTAAAAGTGAGGAACCCTGTATTCTTTCTTTCTCAGAAATGTTAATTGGTTCCTCAGTCTCTCAGGGTAAAGTCTGCTATCTTTCTCCAAGTATTTAGGGTATTGACTCATTATAATAGTTAGGATTGGGTTCAGCTGCAAGTGACAGATGACCCAAAATAAAAGGGGCTCAAACAAAATAGATGCCCATGTTCAGAGAGATCCAGGGTAGGTTTGACACTCCCTAGTATCAAAGACTCTTGCTCCATTTATCTTGTTATTCCCTCATGTGTGGCCTATATTCCTAAGTTCATTTCATGGTTCAAGATGACTCTCCAATTCTGTCTTCAATCCAGTCAGCAAAAATAAGAAATCGGTTTGCCTTATTTAAGGAAACTTCCTGGATGTTGCACCCACCACTGCAGTTTACACCTTTTGGCCAAAACTTATTTTCAAGACCAAATTTAGCTTTATTCTGATGAACATTAGCTATGGTTGGAATGTTTTGTCCCCTTCAAAATTATGTTATAACTTAGTTCACAATGCGAAAGTGTTGGCAGGTGTGGCCATCTGGAGGAGACTGAGTCATAGGCCCACCCTCATGAATGAGATTAGGTGCCCTCATAAAAGGTCTTCATGGAGAGGGTTCATCCCTTTTCAACTTTCTTTGTCTTCCACAACGTAAGGACACAATGTTCTCCACTCCAGAAGATACAGCATCAAGGCTCCATCTTCGAAGGAGAGAGCAGCCCTCAACCAGACAGCCAAACCTGCCAGTGCTTTGATCTTGGACTTCCTAGACCCTAGAACTGTGAGAAATAAATTTCTGTTCTTTATAAACTATGCAGTCTCAGGTATTTCATCACAGTAGCACAAAACAGACTAAAACACTATGTGTCCAGCTAAAAATTGGAAGTTTTATGACTGAGGTTGATAGAAAAATGGACATATGATTATAAAAAGAAATCTCTGCCATATCTACCTTCTAACTGCTACTTCTTACACCAATTCACCATTCCAGTCAAAAGCTCTCCTTAGTCCATTTAAACATAAACTCTTCAAAATGCTCCAGCCTGCAGTTGTCTCTGTCCTTTAAACTAGAGGTACTGTTGATGTGGCAGCCAATCAGGGACTTATTTTGTAACAACCTTCTTATTTATTTATTTATTTTGAGGCAGTCTTACTCTGTCACTCAGGCTGGAGTGCAGTTGCATGATCTCTGTTCACTGCAACCTTGGCCTCCTGGCTTCCAGCAATTTTCATGTCTCAGTCTCCCGAGTAGCTGGGATTACAGGCGTGCACCGCCATGCTCCGTTAATTTTTGCATTTTTAAAAGAGACAGGGTTTCACCATGTTGGCCAGGCTGGTCTCGAACCTCTGGCCTCAAGTAATCCACCCACCTTGGCCTCCCAAAGTTCTGGGATTACAGGTGTAAACCACCACACCCAGCCTGTAACAGCCTTCTTAATGTGGTTTTAATGATTAAGACATTGTTTGAATTTTCCTCCCATTTAATCTTCTTAGCTAGATTAAGGGAGGCTCCTAAGCACTATATATCCCATCTCCCAATTGCTATTGCTTGGCGTATTGCCTGGAAAGTAGAATGACTTGATGGATATGCTCTATTTTACCTAACAGGCTGACAGCACCAATCTAGTGCTATCATATATTCTATTATCAGGGAATGGTTATGTATCATGCGGTATAATGTACGGTATTGCCTTCCATCTCAGTTGCATATATACAGATAAAAGAAGACAATACAGTATAAAAATGTGTTAAATCTCTACAACAATTTCCTTGGTCACTATGTTAGAAATATGCAATAGGGGCATTACTGGGTGTATTTATAATTTAGCTGTGGAGATAAGTGTCACAAAATACTAATACAATCATCCCTCTGTATCTGTATCTGTGGGGTATTGGTTCTAGGATCTGTCCCCACCCCCCGCTGCCTGGATTCCCAAATCCATGAGTGCTCAATCCCTTTCATAAAATGGCATAGTTGTATTTGCATATAATCTATGCACACTGTATGCTTTTGATCATCTCTAGATTACTTATAATATCCATTACAAGGCCTATGCTATGTAAATAGTTGGTACACTATATGGTTTAGGAAATTACTGGAAAAAAATGTCTGTATATGTTTAGTACAGATGCAACTATACTTTTTAAAATTTTAAAATAGAGAGAGAGAGAAAGTCAGGGTCTTGCTTTGTTACCCAGGCTGGAGTGCAATGGTACGATCATGGCTTACTGCAGCCTTGAACTTCTAGGCTCAAGGGATCCTCCTGCCTCAGGCTCCCTAGGAACTGGGAGTACAGGTGTGTACCACTATGCCTGGCTAATTGAAAAAAAAAAATTCAGAGACAGGGAATTGCTATGTTGCCCAGGCTGGTCTTGAACTCCTGGTTTCATGCGATCCTTTCACCTCAGCCTCCCAAATTGTTGGGATTACAGGTATGAACCGCCACACCCCAAACGCAGCTTATTATTATTATTTTTTTTCTCGAGACCGAGTCTCACTCTGTCACCCAGGCTGGAGTGCGGTGGCACAATCTCTGCTAACTGCAGCCTCTGCCTCCCAAGTTCAAGCAATTCTCATGCCTCAGCCTCCAGAGTAAATGGGATTACAGGTGTACGCCACCACACATGGCTAATTTTTGTATTTTCATTAGAGACAGGGTTTCATCATATTGATCAGGCTGGTCTCAAACTCCTGGCCTCAAGTGATCCACCTGCCTTGGCCTCCCAAAGCGATGGGATTACAGGTGTAAGCCATCACGCCTGGCCACACCCAGCTTATGTTGTGAATATTTTTGATCCTCAATTGGTTGAATCCACAGATGTAGAACACAGGGATACAGAGAAGGAGGACTCACTGCATAGACAAATACACTATTATTTAGGAAAACAATTTCAACACATGGACTCCCTTCCCTTGCCCTGAAAATCCTAAAGATAAATATTGATATCGATAATAGATAAAAGGATAATACGATAAGAATCTTGATTTTTTAAAATTTTAAAACAATAAATTTCCAAAAATTCTGAGGACTACTGTATGGAAAAAGTAAGTTAGTGCTATATTAAAATGGGTATTGGGTCCCATGATCTTTGTTCTTCCTGAAATGGCAGTGGATATGGGTTGAGCAGATTCTGCTGATCTTTGTAATATATTCCCTGCATTTGTGAATTGTTACCTGTGTGCAATCTGTGATCATGAGAAGTGCAAAGCTGGGCAATTTGGAATTTAAATTGATGGCTTTGGTTTTATCAATACTGAATTAAACACACAGGCTTCTCAACCTAAACAGAATTCAGGAAGGACTATGGCTTTGGTGCCAAATATATTATTACATTACTTTACATATTCTTCACACTTAATGAAGCTCTTTCACAATTCTATCAAGTTAGTTTATCTGGTGTTATGAATCCCTATTTAATAAATGAAGAAACAGTGCTTCAGTGTTTAACATACTTCAGGCCATATAGCAAGTAAGTGGCTACCCAAACTCAACCCTAATTCTTTTACTCTAGGTCAATATTTTGCATAATACCACACTGGAACTCAGTTATTCACAGCTGTGTGAATCCTTGAAGGCACATATTTTTCCTGGATGCCCTAGGTAGAGAGAACTAAGATTCTAATGCGGATTTCCTGATGAGAAGAATTTTGCCATTATCAATCTAAGTTAATATCCTTGGAAATAACTGGGGAACTTATTCATATTTTCTTAAAAATAGGTTTTTAAAGCAAGATGTAGTTGAGAATTCATCTACATTCCCAAGTGTAAGAGTCTCAAATTCTCTACATAAAAAGACAAGAACAACAGTAGTTAATACACATGCTAGTGTTTCAGACGAGATAGTAACTAGTTGTGGAAAATCTAGATTAGTTAGGAAAACGCTATTAAGGAAAGAGTCAATAATAGTGGGTTCGCCTACCTCCTATTAGGATTGTTTTTGTTTTGTTTTCTTTGAGACAGGGTCTCAGTTTATCACACAGACTGGATTTCAGTGGCACAATCATGGCTCAACCTCCTGGGCTCAAGTGGTCCTCCCACCTCAGCCTCCCAAGTACATGGGACCACAGGCAGGGGCCACCATGCATGGCTAATTTTTGTATTTTTAGTAGAGATGGGTCTCATTATGTTGCCCAAACTGGTCATGAACACCTGGGCTGAAGTGATCCTCTTGCCCTGACATCCCATATTTTTTATGGCAAGAGAACTAATTGGGTATAGCATTAAACAAAAATAATTACATAGCTCTGGCTAGGTATATTATATACATGTATTACCATTAACACAAGAACTGGAAAGACAAACCAAAAATATTAACATATTTGCATCATACCTTTTCCGGGGGGGCAGGAAAGAGAGTAGGAAACCATCGCACCACTCTGAGAAAAGTGCAGAAAGTAATACTGTCCTGTTCTTTGAAGGAAAGCTATTGAGTTCTTAAACCAATTTTGGATTTTAGTTTGGATGTTGGATGACTTGGTTGTGTATACTTTGGGCAGGTTTCAAGCTTGCTGCTTCCACATCGAAGAAAGAAAATACACCAAATAGCAAAAAAGATTTAGAAATAAAAGATACTTTATATCATCCCTCTCCAGCATCCAATGTAGAAAATAATAGCAGTTATTTACTGCATGCTAACTATGTGCCAAACACATGCTACCATGTACATTGCATACCTTTTCCCTTAATCTTTCAACCATGTGAAAATAGATGATACCATCTTTTCACAGAAGAGGAACTCCAAGCTCTGAAAGATTAGTAACTAAGATGACACAGTGAGGAGGAGGCAGAACAGAATCCATCTCTACTTGCTTTTGAGTTCATCCTCTAACCACTATTCAGCGAGGCAACAGTAAATTCCTTTTGTTGGGCTTCATAGCAAAGAGCTGGCAGAGTATTATCTAAACTAGACATGGCATTAATGTTGGTTTGTTATATATCACAAAGCTTCCCGGGAGCCATCGTTAACTATTATATCAGGTTTTGTAGCTTAATATATCATCATTATGTCATCAGTAGGAAAACGGTTCATGAACTCTTGCTATTGACATCGTAAGAGTTCCTTGGTTCCAAGAAATAATAAACCTCAAAGTCAAAATCCTTGGGAAGTTCTTCTCTAGAATTTATCTCACAGAAATTGGGAGGTCCTCTGATTCAATAAAATCTTTCCAATTGAAACCCAATCTAAAGTACTTCAGAGTATATGTTTGTTGTTGTTTTTGAGAAGGAATCTGGCTCTGTTGCCCAGGCTGCAGTGGCGCGATCTTGGCTCACCACAACCTCTGCCTCTCGGGATCAAGCGATTCTCCCGCCTCAGCCTCCTGAGTAGCGGGGATTGCAGGCGAGCGCCACCATGCCTGGCTAATTTTTGTATTTTTAGTAGAGATGGGGTTTCACCATGTTGGCCAGGCTGGTCGTGAACTCCTGACCTCGTGATCTGCCCGCCTCAGCCTCCCAAAGTGCTGGGATTACAGGTGTGAGCCACCACACCTGGCCTAGAGCATATGTTTCAAAACGTTCATCACATTGAAACTATTCAGTTATGTTAAAAAGTATAATACACTAAAACACTACAAATGAGATTGAGACACTACTGTCCCCAAGGAGCTGGAGATATACGTAGGTGTTAATAATCTACTAGTTGGAAGGATAGTACTGTGTGTACAGTATCATTATTTTAACCTCATCATTTGCAATTGATTGCATTGCACTGACCCTCTGTAACTGCCTGTGAATCATGTCAGAGTTACTCTGTCGACATTTGCCGAACATTTGTCATGTGGCAAAATATTTATTGTAGAAAAGTTGACACATAATAGCTCTGAGGTTTCACTAAATGAGCTTTACACATCAGGCTACAGGTACACCCCATTGATGCGTAGTCTCCAAAAAATATGGTTTATGATTTAAGAATACTGCCTCGCCAGAAGCTCCGTAAGTGTAAACAAAAAGGGTTTCGTGACCAGTGAGGTGACTTGGCTTCACCGTTTGCTGTCACAGAACTATCCCGTGGGGGATTTCATAAGTAGTGAGGGAGAGGTGGAAGACCCGGCTGAAAATAAAGTGGGAGCAACCGGTCCTGATTTGTTGGTGGCTGGGGATTCGCCTAGAGAGAAGAAACACGCAATCTTTACTAAGGCTGTGGAAGGCGTCAGGGCAAACCTCAGACTCCTCTCACTGGACGCGTTCGCGCCACCTGTCAGACTGGAGGAGCCGCCAGGGATTGAGAGGGTCGGGAGAGGGTGCCCGGGGTCCCGGAAGGCGGCTGCAGGTCGCAGGTATCCGCCCGAGAGGCGCTGGGGGTGGGGTTGGGAGCGGTGGGGGCAGCGTGCTAGATACCGAGGAGACTTCACGTGGTCTCCAGAGCCCTGCTAGGGGACCCGGGGCGCTACCGCGCGCCCCTCCCCTGAGGTCTCAGCTCCTCCTCCCAGGCACGTGACCGCAGCTGGCTGCTAACTGCGCTCCCGCAGAGTAGCTCGCTCTGTTTCTTCCCTCCCGCCGCGGTGCCCTTCTTCTCCCCAGTTCCCATCCCTCCGCCCTCCCCCGCCTCGCTCCTCACGTCCCAATCGCGGCTTGAGCTTAGAAGTGCCCGCCCCTCCACCCTTTTCTTTGCTTGCTCATTGGCTGAAGTCTCAAGGACGCGTCCCGAGAGCGGGTGGCAGCCATTGGTGGGATGAGCAATCCGAGTTCCCGGATGAGGGAACATTCTGCAGTATAAAGGGAGCAGGGAAGGCGGGAGACAGCGCAGTTTGAATCGCGGTGCGACGAAGGAGTAGGTGGTGGGATCTCACCGTGGGTCCGATTAGCCTTTTCTCTGCCTTGCTTGCTTGAGCTTCAGCAGAATTCGAAATGGTAAACTTCGCAGAGACGCTCGATGACTTCGCGGGTTTTGCCGGCGGGAGAAAACCCGTTACACGGGGATGGGGTGAAGTGGCGACGGTTGGGAACGCGCGGAGACAGGATTTAGAAGAGCGGGGGGAGGTGTTTTGTCGGCTGCTAGCGGAGCAGCCTTGGATCTCGCGGCGGGCGGCGACGGTTGGGTGGCGCGCGCAGCGCCGCTGGGGGCCGGCGGGCNAAAAAAAGAAAGAGCATGGAGGACCTGAATCTGGTCATTGTATGCCTGAATGTCCCCTAAATCTGTTTTTTCATCTTTAAAATAAAGATAAGCTCTGCTCATGTCTACGTTGGATATTTTCAGGTTGAAATGAATCCTTAGGAAGTCTTTTAGAGCAGTTGATCTTCAATATCATGTCTTAAATATCCTAAATCTGCTGACTCACTAATCATTATCTGATAACCATGTATCTATTCCTATGCACAAAAGCACTGCTCTTTCATCCTCTGCTTGGGCACTAACAATATTAAATTCCAATAACAGTAATTCAATAACAATAGATACAATATTTACCAAGATAATTCTCAGATGCATTGACAGCTGTATTTGTTTCCACTAGGTTATGCTGAGATAACCAATGACTGTAAGCTCCTCTACCCCTCATTCCACTATAAAACAGAGTTAAGAAAGTCTAAGGGTGTAGAAAAGCCTTTATTTTAAAACACTTTATTTCAGTAGTTTTGGGGAACAGGTGGTTTTGGTTACATGAATAAGTTCCTTAGTGGTAGTTTCTGAGATTTTAGTGCACCTGTCGCCCGAGCAGGGTACACTGTGCCCACCAATGTATAGTATTTTATCCCACATCCCCTCTAACCCTTCCCCCCAAGTCCCCAGTGTCCATTATATTATTCTTACACTTTTGCATCCTCATAGCTTAGCTCCCATTTATAAGTGAGAACGTATGATGCTTGGTTTTTTATTACTGAGTTACTTCACGTGGTATAATTGGCTCCAGCTCCATCCAGGTTGTTGCGAATGACATTATTTTGTTCCTTTTATGGCTGAGTAGTATTCATGGTATATATACATATACCATATTTTCCTTATCCACTTGTTGGTTGATGGGCATTTAGGAGGGTTTCATAGTTTTGCAATTGGGAATTTTGCTGCTATAAACATACATGTTTCTTTTCACATAATGACTCTTTTCCTTTGGGTAGATACCCAGAAGTGGGATGGCTCAATCAAACGGCAGTTCAAATTTTAGTTCTTTAAGGCATCTCCATACTGTTTTCCATAGCGATTGTACTAATTAACATTCCCACCAGTAGTGTAAAAGAGTTCCCTTTTCACAACATCCACACCAACAGCTATTATTTTTTGATTTTTTAAATTATGGCCATTCTTGCAGGAGTAAGGTGGTATCTCACTGTGGTTTCAATTTGCATTTCCCTGATAATTAGTGATGCTGAGCATTTTTTCATATGTTTGTTGACTGTTTCTGTATCTTATTTTGAGAATTGCCTATTCATGTCTTTTGATTAAGTTATTTGTGTTTTTTCTTGGTGATTTGTTTGAGTTCCTTGTAGATTCTGGATATTAGTCCTTTGTCAGATGCATAGTTTGCAAATATTTTTTTCACACTATGTGGGTTGTCTGTTTACTGTGCAATTATTTCTTTTACTGTGCAAATGCTTTTAGTTTAATTAGGTCCCACTTACTTTTTTGTTGCATTTGCTTTTGAGTACTTAGTTGTGAATTCTTCATCTAAGACAATGTCTAGAAGAGTTTTCTAATGTTGTCTTCTAGAAATTTTATGATTTCAGGTCTTAGATTTAAGTATTTGATCCACCATAAGTTGATTTTTTAATAAGGTGAGAGATGAGGACCCAGTTTCATTTTCTACATGTGGCTTGCCAGTTATCCCAGGACCATTTATTGAAAGAAAAGCCTTTGGACTCTTCTCTGAGCATGACCATCGTATTGAAAGGACTGGGGAGTCAATGCCCAATGTTATGTTACAGAACCCATGGCAACATCTCATCTTTGGTAAACAGTCAAGTATTACAGATCAAAACAGATTTGATGTTCATTATGCAAAGCTAGCAGTGCACATGCAGAAATGTGGTGAACACCATCTTGTTAGATATTACCACTAAAGAGAGTTTTCTAGTTTAGTATAAAGTCATTGTGCCCACTGTGAAATCACTTTACTTTTCTGGGTCTTTTGCTTCAGCTGTCTTTTAACTTTCTTTTTTTTTAAAAAAAAAAATTCAAATTATTTATTCATTTATTTATTATTATACTTCAAGTTCTAGAGTACATGTGCACAATGTGCAGGTTTGTTACATATGTATACATGTGTCATGTTGGTGTGCTGCACCCAGTAACTCGTCATTTACATTAGGTATTTCTCTTAATGCTATCCCTCCCCACCCCCCACCCCACGACAGGCCCTAGTATGTGATGTTCCCCACCCTGTGTCCAAGTGTTCTCATTGTTTANTTCTCCGTTCCTCCTCCGCTCGCGGGCGTGTGCGCGCCGCAGGCTGGCGGTAAGGCTGGAAAGGACTCCGGAAAGGCCAAGACAAAGGCGGTTTCCCGCTCGCAGAGAGCCGGCTTGCAGGTCAGTAGTTGTTCGTGCGGTCTGGGAGTCGTGATGTTTTTCTTTGCATCTCCTTTTTTGTTATTCGTGGCTCTCGATGGGCGTTTCGTCTATGCGTGGGTGATGCGGTGTCGCGACTTGGGCTGCCCATACGATAAATATAGGGGGGAGGAATCACGTGTTTCGATATCGGGACGCGTTGCTGCGCCCGTGCCCCCTTGCTTTGGCGCGCATGTAATTTCCCCATCTCTAGTTCTCCTATTTTTGTGCATTTATGTTTGTGTATGCTTAAAATTTAAGTTCCCAGTGGGCCGTATTCATCGACACCTGAAATCTAGGACGACCAGTCATGGACGTGTGGGCGCGACTGCCGCTGTGTACAGCGCAGCCATCCTGGAGTACCTCACCGCAGAGGTAAATGGGTGAACGCCTATAATCCGGAGAAGGTTTGGGGGGCGGGGAGACGGCAAGAGGAAAGGAGGAAAGTGATGCAAGAAAACTCCCAGGCCCTGAACCCGGCGAGAGGCCTAAGAGAACGCTAGAGGGAGCTGGTGTTCAACAAGGCTCCTACTGAGCTTGAGTTCTCTGCTCTTGGAATTAAAATTGCGTGCCACTGTATATCTTGCTAGTCAGATAGTGGGGAACGACTCCAGTTGGTAGACAAGCGTTTGTGAGGGTTTTATTCTGTTCTCTGAATCGTGGTCAAAGGAAAGTTGGAAGGGAACTGAGTAGATTCTGCCTTCTAGGTACTTGAACTGGCAGGAAATGCATCAAAAGACTTAAAGGTAAAGCGTATTACCCCTCGTCACTTGCAACTTGCTATTCGTGGAGATGAAGAATTGGATTCGCTCATCAAGGCTACAATTGCTGGTGGTGGTATGTTAACTTCTAAAATTTTAAAATTTCTTCAGAGGAAGGAATTCTTTGCTGCTTTGATTTGTTTTCTAGGAGAGGAAATTTAAGTATATTTTCATTGATGCAAGTATGGTTTTATCATGAAATTTGATTCATATGTATAACTGAATTTTACTTCATACTTGAGCTGCACGTTTTTAAAGATACTTGAACAGTGTACACTTTTCTTGGTTTCAAATACTGTGATTTTTTAAAAAAAACTTAAGTAGAATTAATTCCTGTCACTCTCCTAGGTGTCATTCCACACATCCACAAATCTCTGATTGGGAAGAAAGGACAACAGAAGACTGTCTAAAGGATGCCTGGATTCCTTGTTATCTCAGGACTCTAAATACTCTAACAGCTGTCCAGTGTTGGTGATTCCAGTGGACTGTATCTCTGTGAAAAACACAATTTTGCCTTTTTGTAATTCTATTTGAGCAAGTTGGAAGTTTAATTAGCTTTCCAACCAACCAAATTTCTGCATTCGAGTCTTAACCATATTTAAGTGTTACTGTGGCTTCAAAGAAGCTATTGATTCTGAAGTAGTGGGTTTTGATTGAGTTGACTGTTTTTAAAAAACTGTTTGGATTTTAATTGTGATGCAGAAGTTATAGTAACAAACATTTGGTTTTGTACAGACATTATTTCCACTCTGGTGGATAAGCTCAATAAAGGTCATATCCCAAACTAGTTGTGTATTAAATTGGCTTGATTGTAATAGGAATTTGTTATGAATATCTAGCAGCAATAACTAAGCACATTTCTTTGTGACTGAACTGTCAAATCTAGATCAACAACGCGAGATAGACCAAGTATATATTTTTAATGTTATATAATAAGCTACTAAAGTTTTAATTTAAAAAGTTGGCAGGAGCTGGAGTGGGACCATTTCAGTTTGTGCATTGACTTTGCTTGCTGTGTGATAGTACTGCACTAGTATGCTGTTAATGTGGTGGACTTGGGGAGGGAGAGAATAGGTAGGAATGTCCTGTATATCCACATAATGAACTCCGAATTTAAACTCTGAAGCTAATAGTGCTACGTGCTAGGCCCTACTTTGAAGTCTGAAATTGTTAAGCACTCAGTAACATCATTGGGGATATACTATCTCCATTTTATTGAAGAGAAGCAGGGTTTCTTATTTGAAAGTACCGAGTTCTGGTGGTAGTTAGAATTAACAGCTTGGCTCACAGCATTTTGTAAAAATTGTTACCTTGTTGGGTTGAGCAGATCGTTTCCACAGTTTGTCATGTTTTTTTAAAAAAAAACTGCACATAACATTCCCCCCCACCCTCACCGTGAAGACTAACATGACACCATACTTCCAAGTGGTAATATTCCAAATGGGAAGGAAAAGGTGAAATCAAAAGTTTGCTTTTGTTAGGGCAACACTTGAGGGGCTGATTCCTCCCTTGTTTTGGATACACAGGATTAGGGCCGCTCTGCACTACTCGTTGCAAGCTGCAAATTAAACTGCTTTGTACTTATTTGGATAGCCTGACATCTGGGTCAGAAAAAAATGTGCAGCTGAAGTAAGGCTGTCATACAAGCCCTAAGATTAGGTTCAAACGACGCTCTTAACGTGTCCCGGAAGTGCTGATACTGGACTGATTGACACCTTGGTCCTCACCTGACCGCATCCTCCCTCGCTTGAGGGGCTCAGAGGCGGGGCCTCCAAGCCCTGGGAATTAAACTGAAAACGAGTGTCCCCCTTCCGCCATCCCGTCCTCATGTCCCCATCTGCGAGGGCCGTGCCCGGAGGTCACAGGGCACGGCGCTTCCAATGCCGGAAATCGGGTCCGGGGCGGAACCCCCCACTCCGCGATGGGCAGCCCGGCTGCCATTGCTCGCCTCGCGGGCAGGTCAGCTTCTAGCCTACCGGCGCCGTGCGCGGACCACCGAGTCAGCTCGGATGCCCGGGCCCAGGAGCTTGGTCCTGGGCCGGGACGGATGCGGCTAGCACCCTAAGGGGCCCGCGGGGGGCGGGGAGGCCGCCGTGAGGAGGCGGAGCTGCGAGGCCCGCCCGTCAGCCCGGGCCGTCGCCGCCGCTGCCGCGGTCCCCTGCGCTCCTCCCAGCCTGCCGCCGCACGCCCCCAGCCGGTCCGCCTGGCCTCCTCCGCGGCGGCGGCTTCCGCCCCTCTTAGCTGCGCTGCGAGAGGAAACGGAAGAAGGAGCAAGCTATGGAGGGTAACAGGGATGAGGCTGAGAAATGTGTCGAGATCGCCCGGGAGGCCCTGAACGCCGGCAACCGCGAGAAGGCCCAGCGCTTCCTGCAGAAAGCCGAGAAGCTCTACCCACTGCCCTCGGCCCGCGGTGAGACCTCAGCGTCCCTTCTCTCCCTGTCCAATCCCCAGACCACCGCGTAGCCCGCCCCTGCCCCCACCTCGGCCCCTCCTGGAAGCCTGCGGAGCCCCGGCCTGCCTGAGCCATCCCCAGCCCCAGGCCGGTAGGGAGCATCTCGACACACCCCCGCCCTGGCCCCGGCCCCGGCTTCGGGCGGGGGCTCGGGGAGAGCTGCCCGAGGCTCCTCTGCACCAGCCTGCCCGCCGGCTCCGCGTTCCGCCGTCCTGGATGTCCAGGTTTCATTCTCCCTGGAGGAGACTTGTCTGGTCCCGTCTTACCACAGTGAGGCTTTATTTGTATCTGTGTTGTTTATGTGGCCCCCTTCCTCCCCATTCTCAGTCCCACATAAGGCCTAGGCCCCTATCGAAGTGAGAGGAACGGGGTACTCTAGTGGCTAATCTCAGGTACCATCATTTCTGAGATCTGTAGAAAACTGTTCCTAAAGCAAACATCGAATACCTGAGATGACATTGCTTTTCCCTGGGAGAGAGTTCCTTTAAAAGAGAAGAGCACACATTTGGCAAGAATGGTCAAGAGTCAGTAATGATTGCTGAATAGTATCTGATTTGATAACACCATAATTATCGATGAACCAAATCTCTGAGGAATATGGTACTGGGTTTCCTTTAGTTCAATTCAGCTTATTTATTGTCCTACTCAATAGGCTTCAGAGTAGTAATAGCCAACATTTATTGAGCACTTACAAAGTGCCAATAGTTATGCCTAACATTTTGCATGGATTATTTCATTTATTCCTCAGAACAATTCTGTGTAGAGGTGTGGGATTCATTTGACCAGGTTTACCCACATGGAAACAGGCTTTTTGATGAATGAATGAATGAATGAATGAATTAGCTAATGAATGAAAATATCTTACCCAAGGTCACACAACAATTAGTGGCAAAATCAGAATAGTAGCTGAACTTTCAGACTTCAAAAAGTCTTTAACCGCTACACTGTTGCCTTGCCGTTCGTTTTTCCAGATTAAGAAGAAAGTTATCGATAGAAGAAAGTTATCGATAGATTCAATTAATTGTAGAAAATTGTTAATGAAAATACTTATTTTGTTGTCTCTTAAGTTTTTTTTCCCCTACGTCGTTGAAGCCCTGTGCTCTTTGCTTTTCTCTCTATCCTTTCCATTACATTGCCTTCTAACACTATACCCGTGAGGACAGGAAAATAAAGTTAAAGAGTTAATAATTTTAAAATTGTGGTTTAAAACCCATCAGATTTACGGTCTTAACTATTTTTAAGTGTACAGTCCATTAGTGAAGTATATTGACATTGTTGTGCAGACTCTTAAGAACTTTTTCATCTTACAACACAACTGTGTACTAATTAAACAGCTCCCTATTGCCCCGTCTCCCAAAACCCTGGCAACTACCATTCTACTTTGTGTTTCTGTGAATGTAACTACTTTAGTTACCTCAGATAGGTAGAATCATGCAGTATCTTTTTGTGACTGTCTTACTTCACTTAGCAAAACGTTCTCACGTTTCATTTATGTTGTAACATGTGAAGGATTCCTTTTTAAAAGAATACTGAATAGGCTGGGCGCGGTGGTTCACGCCTGTTATCCCAGCACTTTGGGAGGCCGAGGCGGGCGCATCATTTGAGGTCAGGAGTTTGAGACCAGCCTGGCCAACATGATAAAACCCCATCTCTACTAAAAATACAATAAAAGTTAGCCAGGCATGGTGGCGCATGCCTGTAATCCAAGCTACTGGGTATGCTGAGGCAGGAGAATCGCTTGAACCCAGGAGACGGAGGTTGCAGTGAGTCAATATCGCAACACTGCACTCCAGTCTGGGCGACACAGTAAGACTCCGTCTCAGAAAAAAAAAAAAAACAAAAAAACAAAAAAACAAAAAACAATAATATTCCATTGTATATATATACCACATTTTGTTAATCCATTCATCTGTCTATGGACATTTGGGTTCCTTTCACCGCTTGGCTATTATGAATGATGTTGCTATGAACAAGGATATGCAAAGATCCTGCTTTCAATTATTTTGGATACCCAGAAGTGGGATTGTTGGATCATATGGTAATTCTGTTTTTAGTTTTTGAGGAACCACAATGCAGTTTCTGTAGCGACTGCACCATTTTACTTTCCCACGAACAGTATGTAGGGTTTCAGTTTCTCACCATCTTTGCCAACAACTATTTTCTGTTTTTGTTTGTTTTGATAGTACCTATCTTTGGGTGGGAGGTGATATTCATTGTGGCTTTGGATTTGCATTTCTCTGATGATTAGTGATGTTGAGCATCTTTTTATATGCTTTTTGGCTATTTTATAACATCCCATTTTGGAGAAATGTCTATTCAAGTCCTTTGCCCATTTTTAAATCACATTACTTGCCTTTTTGCTGTTGAGTTGTAGGAGTTCTTTATTTATTCTGGATATTAATCTCTTATCAGATAACGTGATTTGTAGATATTTTCTATTTATATGTTGCCTTTTCGTCACTTTGTTGATGGTGTTATTTGATACACAGTTTTTAAGTTTGTTGTAGTGCCATTTGTCTATTTTTGCTTTGTTTTTTTTTTTTTGTGCTTTTGCTGTCATATTCAAGAAATCATTGCCAGGAGTTAATTATTTTTGAATCCTCCCCTACTGTTGAATATGATTTCATTTAGTCATTATCTAGTCCTAGAGGGACAGTTTTAACATTAAGTGAGTAGGCAGTCTAGACAGAATAACTTGGCTTTTGAAGTCTGACTCCACCTACTAGCTTGTAACCTGATTCTTGAGCAGGGTGGAGAACCTCTTTAGCCTTTAGCTTTTTCATCTTTAAAACGGAGACAATGTACTAATCTCATAGTGCTGTTGTGAGGATTAAATGGGTTAATACAGGTAAAGCATTTAACAGTAAGCACTCAATGAATTTTGGTGTCATCCTCATTTTACAAGTGTGAAGCTCTGAGAATTCTTAAAACCCACCCAAACTTACACAATCTATCATGCTTCTGTCATGCAAACAATTTGAATGAATCTCCTAAAAGACATTATAAGATACCAAAGCACAACACAATTTGTTGCTCTTAAAGACTTGAATGTAGGAAAAATTAAGAAATGTGAGGGTGAAAGTTGGTAGTACAAATGTAAGGCAGTATGTGATTACCAGATAAAGTGATAGGGGATAACTGTGTAGTCCAAAAACCATAGTTCAGATGCAGATGTTGTCTCTGACTCTTTTTTAACCACTGACAGATTACTTAACTTCTGTGAGCCTTCTTTAGTTACATGTAAAGTGAAGATGTCATCACATGATTTATGTGAGCTGAAATAAAGTTATGTGCCAGTACTCACAAAAGTGTATTTTATATAGAACATTCTAGAAGATGTTTATTGGCACAATTTAAGAATTCAGGAGAGAGAAAGATCTAGGACATTTGTGTGAGATCCTGATAAAATATTTCATATAGAAGTTGAAGCTATTGGTTACAATGAGATTTTACAATTTTAGCCCTGAACTTCACTTATACTAGTCCACCACCAAATTCTTATAACTCAGAAAGTTGACTGAATGTTCGTCTGGATGTGCTTAAACTAAGAGAGGCAAAATAAAAGATCACATTTTGATTTCCATTATTCTTACATGATAAGTGGAAAAACATGAGACTAAATTCCTGCTAGATTCCAGGATTTTTGTCCTCTTAAAATTTTATTTATGCCAGGTAAGAAGTCTGATACATAAGACACTTTCAGAAATTGGCAAGAGTTTTTCTTGACAAAAAACTTGATCCCCAAATGGATCTAGGATATTGTTTCTTTCCATGTTTTTAGTTGAGAATATTATTTTACAGTTTAGTTATTGCAGTGGACTTCTAAGTGAATTCAGTTGTACAGCTTTCAAATATTATGAGTTTAGGTTTGAAAGTATTGATATATATGAATAGCTACCACATAGAAAATATAAATATTCTAGAAAAATGTCAGTAAACAGAACTCAGTAACTCTGTAGTTTCTGAATAAACTGTACATTTATTGAGTTATTGATACGTTCTGGATTTTCAGAGAGGGATGCAATCTGTTTTAATGCTTTACATTGCAATTTTAATACTTTAGTGTTTCATAATAATTGGAAGATAGTTTGAAATGTAGATTTTTTTTTTAGAGAAAAGCATTTTTATTGTTTTCAGGAACACTGTAGTAATTTGAATCAATTGGTGGCTTATAGCTTCAAAAAAGACCATTCTTCATCTTCTGTAATGAATGGATAAGTATGATAATCCAAATTATATATTGAATAGTATATAACTCGCAGCATCCACCTGCACAATAGCAATTTAAGTAGTCCTTTTTCTTTCTAATTTTTGCTGCATTATTTTAAAATTTATATCTAATAAAAAATTCAAAGTTCTCTTTTGTCTTACTTAAAATGGTTTAAAAGTAGCTTTTAAATTTGTCATTATACCTATGGAGTATTATCCAATGTATTCTTTTTAAGATAATTTCATTCTTTTGTGTTTCTGACTTAATTAAAATTTAGTGACAAGTACAAATTATACATTCAAAACAATTATTTCTATAGCACCAACTGAAGTGTTACAGAAATGATTTCCAAATTTCAGCTAGTAGCCAAATTATTTCAGATATTACAGTTGAAGAAAGAATACTGATTCGGGGTTTGAATCTTGATTTAATAATGATGTGACCTTGGGTATATAGCTTCATCTTTCTGAACCTCAATTTCCTCATCTATAAAATGGGGTTTGATTTATTCAACAAATTTTTACTGAATATACATTTTTCTGTCCCAGACAATATTCTAAGAACTGGGGATTCAGTGGATAGTAAGACAAAGTCCTTGTCCTCATGGAGTTTACATTCTAGAGGAAATATGAAGTATATCTGTCTGGTATATGACACAATAATTCCATTTCTGTCATTACCTCTTCCTTTCCTGAGCCTCAGCTTTCTCGTTTATAATCTTCACAGGCTTATTGTGAGGATATTTTATTATCTTAAGTGCTATAAGCATGTCATGTATTATTTCTATAGGAAAAAAAACTTGCATAGTGCCTTGGAGTTGATAGTATGTTTGTCTCTTCTATCATTTGTTAAAGTAATTATTTGAGCGTAAGATAATTGCTTTAAATTAGCAGTAATCTTAATCTGGATTCAACTACTCATTCCATGCTTTGTTAACATTTAGTTCTTCTGCCTTGCTGACTTCATCTCTTACATTGCCTGTGTATATAGCTGTCTCTCTCCTACATCTAAAATACCTTAGCAGTCAGGAACCATTTTAATCTTAATTATCTTTTTTACTCCCATGATGCCTAACAGTATTTTGCATGTATCTGTGACATCTATGGGCCTGGATTTTCTGGAATGATAGCTGTTTATTTAATTTTACTCTCTTCAATGAAGATAATTTGTTAAATAAATAACTGAATTAAAATATTATAGCTGTAAGGCTTTCTATATTAATACGTTCACAAATGAAGCTTTTCTATAATCAGCCTAAGTGTTCAAAAAAAAATATGTATATATATATATATAGGGATTGTCTCTATAGCAAAAATTTGGAAAGCATATAAATGTCCATTAGTGGAAACTGATTACATTCATTGCATTCATAAACTATGCACCTATTAAAAATGATGGCATGGACCTGTGTTTATTTCTATAAGGTGATATATCTAATGTGTCAACAATTGAATAAAATTAAGCTAAAACAGGTAGATTATTATATTTTAATTTAATAATATCTAAAAGCTAGACAGCTAGCTAACTAGAGTAACCAAAAGGGTATAGTGATTTTGTGCGGGAGGAGGGGAGGGCTGGAAGGGGATTTATAAGTGATTTTTACTTTGTTATTTTATTTATTTATTTTTTTGAGACAGAGTCTTGCTCTGTCGCCCAGGCTGGAGTGCAGTGGCACAATGTCAGCTCACTGCAACCTCTGCCTCCTGGGTTCAAGCGATTCTCCTGCCTCAGCCTCTGAATAGCTGGGACTACAGGCATGTGTCACGACACCGGCTAATGTTTGTATTTTTAGTAGAGATGGAGTTTCACCATGTTGGCCAGGCTAATCTCAAACTCCTGACTCCTGACCTCAAGTGATCCACCTGCCTCAGCCTGCCAAAGTGCTGGGATTACAGGCGTGAGCCACCACACCTGGCTTGTTATGTTTTTTAATGAGCTGAACATACATATTTGTATAATCATGCAAATAAAAGCTATTTGTATTTTGTGAGAAAGATAAAACATTATTTATTTTTCAAATCATGTGTTCTGATATTCAGTTTAGCTAATGACATACATTATATAGGAGTCCAACAGAAACAGGAATAAAATAGATCTCAGTTCTTCCTTTTTGGATTATCAACGTAAATATTTTAAATTATGTATTAACTTTTTCATTGGTCTTTAATATGGAATATACTAAATTACATGCAGATTATGTTAAAACTCCTAGTAGAGCAGTATGTCTGGAAGGTAAATGCATAAAATAAGATTGGATAATATCTTTCATAAAAGTGAGTGTTGTCTGGTTTATATGTACTATCCCAATTAATGTTCGTAACACTGCACATTATTGTAAAAGAGATCCCATGTGATAGCTAAGACATTTAATAAATCAGAAAGATCCGATGTGTTCTAAATTCTCACGGTAGTTGAACTGAGTCATATTCTTAGGCATCGGTTCCAGTGATTATTAGTACTGACAACCTTGTTGATTCCACTTTTAAGATGATTAAACTAGATTTTGAGGCCCAGAAGTAATATAACTTGTCCACATTTTCACTTGATGGAGCCAAAGGCTGTGTAGTATGACTCATGTATGCACACAGCTACTGTTAGGCAGAAGTCTTATGCGTGAAATTCCAGAAAAAATTTCATTATCATAGTAACTGCCAAAAATCTGTAACAACTATATGATTCTGCTCTAGCAATATCCAAAATTTAGGTGTTAACATGGAAAATGTCCAGAGGAACCATGGGAGAACATGTTTGTGCTAAAAATGAAAGGGGGAACACACAGATAACTTCTAATTAGCATGCATTGGGTCATCGTGGCCACCTTTATTTATTTTATTTCATTTCATTTTAAAAAATTTTTTGAGATGGAGTCTTGCTCTGTTGCCCAGACTGGAGTGCAATGGTGCGATCTTGGCTCACTGCAACCTCTGTCTCCTGGGTTCAAGCAATTCTCCTGCCTCAGCCTCCCAAGTAGCTGGGACTACAGGCATGCACCAGCATGTCCAGGTAATTTTTGTATTTTTAGTGGAGACGGGTTTTCCCCGTGTTGGCCAGGCTGGTCTCAAACTCCTGACCTTAGGTGATCTACCCGCCTCAACCTCCCAAAATGCTGGGATCACAGGCATGAGCTACTGTGCCCGGCTGGTGGCCACTTTTAAATATTAAATATATATAACCACTTCCATATCTGGCTCTACAATTTTTAAAAAGTTTTTTTTTTTCATTTATTAGCCAAAATAGTTACATAAAGAGACACTTCCTCCTCCAGCTGTCTTAAGGTTATGCAGTGGTATAGTTTATATAGGAAAATCATGATAAATGCTTGATTGCTTTTATCAGTTTTCAAGAAAAGGAGACTGTTCTTTTCATTCTCCAAAAAATAGCAAGTTATTATTTTTTAGGTTTTTGGTCAGTGGGAGCCCCTTTATATTAGTACATTTAGTTTTGGAACATTTTGAAATAATTTCAAACTTACAGAAAAGTTGCAAGAATAATACAAACTTACACAAATACAAAATAATACAAACAATACAAAGAATACTAATTTCCATATACATTTCATTTGCTTTGTATTTGTTAAAGTTTTTACATTTGCTTTATCATGCCCTTCCTCTCTCCCTCCCTGCTACCCTTCTCTCTTTCTCTTTCTCTTTCTACACACACACACCACAGTCTATTTTTTCTGGAACCAATTAACAGTAGTTGTAGACATGATCTCCCATTACCCTAAATAATTAAGTATACATTTTCTAAGACAAGGACACTCTCCTAGATAACCACACAGTAACCATCAAGTTTATGAAATCAATGCTTATACCTTATTCAAATTCTGCCAGTTTTCTCAATTATGCCCCTTATGGCAAAAACACATGTCACATTTATGTGGCCATGAAGTTTTATTCTGTAGATGCCATCTTTTTTTTTCTTGACCTTGGTATTTTTAATGAGTATAGGCCTTTTTTTTTTTCCTTTTTTTTTTTAAATCTCTGCTCACTGCAACCTCCACCTCGGGTTCAAGCAATTCTCCTGCCTCAGCCTCCCAAGTAGCTGGGATTACAGGCATGCACCACAATGCCCGGCTATTGTTTTTTTTTTTTTTTTTTTTTTGTCCTTTTAAGTAGAGACGGGGTTTCGCCATGTTTGCCAGGCTGGTCTCAAACTCCTGACCTCAAGTGATCCGCCTGCCTCAGCCCCCTAAAGTAAAGTACTGGGATTATAGGCGTGAGCCACTGTGCCTGGCCTAGGCCAGTGAATTTATAGAATTTCCTTCAACTTCTTTTTTTTTTTTTTTTTTTTTAAATAAATAGAGATAGGGTTTCACTGTGTTCTCCAGACTGGTTTTGAACTCCTGGGCTCAAGTGATCCTCCCACCCTTGGCCTCTCAAAGTGCTGGGATTACAGACATGAGCCACCATGCCCAGCCCTTAATTTGGGTTTGACTGATAGTTCATCATATTTGTTTTTCGTGTAATACCATGGAACTGATGTGTATTCCTTTATTATTATTTTTTGAAATGAGTCTCACTTTGTCACCCAGACTGGAGTGTAGTGGCATGATCATGGCTCACTGCAACCTATGTCTCCTGGGCTCAAGTGATTCTTCTACCTTAGCCTCCTATGTAGCTGGTACTACAGGCATATGCCACCATGCCTGGCTAATTTTTGTGTTTTTTGTAGAGCCAAGGTTTTGCCATGTTGTCCAGGCAGATCTGGAACTCCTGAGCTCAAGTGATCAGCCACCTTGGCCTCCCAAAGTGCTGGGATTACAGGTGTGAGCTACCATGCCCAGCTGATGTGTATTCTTAGTGTAACATATCAGGAGACACATAATGTTGATTTGGTCCTTACTGGTGAGGTTACTTTGATCACTTTGTTAAAAGTTAGTGATTGCTGTTTTTCCCCACTATGATATTATTCTTTGAGATGGAGTCTCCCTCTGTCACCCAGGCTGGAGTGCATGGCACGATCTCTACTCACTGCAAGCTCCGCCTCCTGGGTTCATGCCATTCTCCTGCCTCAGCCTCCCGAGTAGCTGGGACTACAGGTGTCCGCCACCACACCGGGGTAATTTTTTGTATTTTTTAGTTGAGATGGGGTTTCACCATGTTAGCCAGGATGATCTCAATCTCCTGACCTTGTGATCCACCCGCCTCGGCCTCCCAAAGTTCTGGGATTCCAGGTCTGAGCCACTGTGCCCGGTGGTGTTATTCTTTTCTTCCTTGTATTTAATACATATTTTGTAGGGAAATACTTTGAAACTGTACAAGTCCTGTTACTCAACAAACTTTCACTATCTCTTTGTAGCATCCATTGATTATTCTTTCCTGAATAAATTTCTGATGGTTGCCAAATGTGGTTTTCTAATTCCATAATTCCTTCCACATTTATTAGTTAGCATTCAGCCTCAATTATCTGTTATGGATTCATGGTTTCCTATTTAATCTGTCATTGTCATCATTTATTTTGGTGTTCAGATTTAGTTAGTGGGAGCCCCTTCAGGCTGGCTCCTGTGTCTTTTGGACATCTCCTCATTGTTCTTTGAATTTTTCAATTTCCTAACATGAAACAATTTCAGGTTCACATTTTACTTTCTCTGCCCTAGGAATCAGCTAGTTCTCCAAGAAGTCCTGATTCCTTTTATTGGACAAGGCTATTTAGAAACTAGATATAGATACTAAATGAACTCATAGCTTACAGAGGTGTCATTGCTTCTAGCCCTATCAGTGGACAGTCAGGAAATAAATGTATGTGTGAATGCATGTATGTATATTTATGTATATATGTGTGTTATATGTGTTTGTGGTCTACACATATCTATAGTAATTTAGTCAGTGTTAATTTTAGTATCTGTGATGCACGCACACATATATAGTGTATTCACACACTTCCAATGAACCCTAGAATGCCACAGGATTCATTCTAGCCATCTCCATTTCCATATTTGTGATTCTGTTCTCTGTTACAGAATGAGAAATGTGGCTCCCACTTATTTGCTCATTTTCCCTTTTATGTAAAATTTTGTATGTATTTTAGCATATAAAAGCCCATAGGTCCAGGCCCTCTTGAGCTCAGCCATGATTTTGGTTGTGACTGTCTCTATTTTTTAATTTATTTTATTTTTTGATACAGTCTTCGTCATCCAGGTTGGAGTGCAGTGGCACAATCTTGGCTTACTGCAACCTCTGCCTCTTGGGTTCAAGCAATTCTCCTGTCTCAGCCTCCCAAGTAGCTGGGACTACAGGCGCGTGCCACCACACCTGCTACTTTTTGTATTTTTAGTAGAGACGGGGTTTCACCATGTTGGCCAGGCTTGTCGGAAACTCCTGACCTCAAGTGATCCCTCCGCCTCTGCCTCCCAAAGTTCTGGGATTACAGGCGCGAGCCACTGCACCTGGCCATGACTGTCTCTTGAGTCCCAGTAAGCTTCCTTGGTTCAGGGTTCACAGGGGTTGCCAACCCCAGATGCCAAAAGGAAGAGAAGGGAAAGGAGGAAGCCTAATTTTTCTATTAGAGGAGGGAAAGACAGGGGAAGCCCACCATTTAGAAAATATTCAAACCATATCTACAGTGTCAGAAGATACTGCTATTACATGCTGTATGCTCTCTGTTAACCATCATTTAGTCTTAGTTGTATAAATAACTATACATTTAATGCTTACTACTACCAGTCCTTATGTCAGCATATATGTAATTATTTTGGATTCCTAACACCTGTTTTATAGTGGATTCCCAGAAGGGCCTGTGGGAACTAAGTTCCATTAATTCTACAATGTTGAAAACAGTTCATCTGTGACCTTACTGCTTGAAGTTGATTTGGTGGATACAAACTCTTTGCCTTACATTTTCTTTCCATGTGTATCTGTGTTACTCCATTGTTTTATGCAAGTACTACTGATGAACAAAGTCTGATGATTTATAAGTCATTTTCTCTTTTTGCCTAGATGTTTAGTTAATTTTATTAGAATATGTCTTGGTGTTGGTTATTCTTGGTCAATATTAGGTCTGTGATTTGCCCTTTCATTTAATAGTTTCAGATTTTTTGTTCTTGTATCAGAAAAGTTTATTCTATCTTTTGTTTTTCTTCAGTACTCGTATGTATGTTGGATCTTTATTGTTAATATTTGCTGTTTTCTCTTGAAATTTTTTTGTCTTTTCACTTTTAAAAGATTTTTAAAATTTCCCTCTGGTATATTTTCTTTCTCTTAAAGCATTATCTGTTGTATTTATGAGTCTTTGTTTCTTCTAGATTAGTCTTTTTTTAATTGGCTTTTTAAAAATGTCTTATTTTATTGAGTTTTATCATGTAAGTTTTGATAGATAATTTCTTCTTTTTTTTTTTTTTTGAGACAGAGTCTTGCTGTGTTGCCCAGGCTGGAGTGCAGTGGCGCAATCTCAGCTCACTGCAACCTCCACCTCTGGGTTCAAGCAATTCTCCCACCTCAGCCTCCTGAGTAGCTGGGATTACAGGCACCGGCCATCATGCCCAGCTAATTTTTGTGTTTTTATAGAGACAAGATTTCACCATGTTGACCAGGCAGGCTAGTCTTGAATTCCTGACCTCAGGTGATCTACCCGCCTCAGCCTCCCAAAGTGCTGGGATTACAGGTATGATCCGCTGCATCTGGCCAATAATTTTCTGATGTTGTTGTAATTTTGATATATATTGTTCTTTTATATCATGCATTATTTTTTAGTTTTTTCAGCTTGTTTTGAAGTAGTGCAGTGTTCATCTGTTTTGTTAGCAAGTGTTTGTGGTGTGTATTCATTGTCTTCAGAGGTTTAATTTGTATTCATCCTTTTTTTCTTATAATTTTGTATCAGATTTGACTTCTGTCATTTTCTTTTATTCATTTTTATGTGCTGTTAGACTTTCTAAATATGTAGTGATCCTTCTGTTTTGTGTAATGTTTAAAATGTCACCTTGCTAAATGAGATCTTCTCATTCCTTTATCCTTCCCTACTTTTATCTGGAGTTTCTCTTTTTGTTTTTTTTTTTTCTTGTTTTCCCTCTCCTCTTCAGTTTGGGTCCTGTTCCCAGCAGTTTCTTCTTGGTATGACTTTATTCTGGAAGAGAGCTTTGGTTGATTATTTTTAAAGGCATGTAGTGACTAGAGTCTTCCATGCCCTTAAAGTTTTATTGTGGACCCTTGCACTTGTGTACTATTGTATATTGTAGTAGGCAAAACTCATTCCTTTTTACATACTTTTCCCAGTTTTGCCTGTTGTGCTATATAGAGAGTATCTGTTGGTTATTTTTATTTTTATTTTTTTATGTTCTGTGGGCTGGCAAATTCCCCTTTATTATACTCCACTACCTACGCAGATCTTGTAGCAGTTGGTGGTTTGTCCCCACCTTCTTATATTTTGGGATTTTGTGCATGAGATTTTCTCTGATTTTATGAGGGAATTTGGAGAGATTTAAAATTTAAGCTGCTGTCAGCCTTTTTTCCAGAATTCTCACAAAAGTTATTATGTTTAAATGTTGTGAACTACTACTTCCCTTAGACCATGCTGGTTTCCATGTGATTGCAGACTAAATACAGACTGTAGTTTAAAAATTGGCCAGACGTGTGGCTCACGCCTGTAATCCCAGCACTTTGGGAGGCCAAGGCGGGCGGATCACTTGAAGTCGGGAGTTTGAGACCAACCTAGCCAATATGGTGAAACCCCATCTCTACTAAAAAAAAACAATTACAAAAATCAGCCGGGTGTGGTGGTGGGTACCTATAGTCCCAGTTACTCAGGAGGGTGAGACAGGAGAATCACTTGAATCCTGGAGATGGAGGTTCCAGTGAGCTGAGATTACACCACTGTACTCCAGCCTGCCTCAGTCTTTAAAAAAAAAAAAAAAAAGAATTTATGTTATATTTCTCGTTAATAACTGTAGATTGGTACCTAGTTGAATGTGTGTGTGTATATATATATACACACATATATGTAACATAACATTATGTATAAATATATATACATATATTTATGTTTTATAAATATTTATATATAACTATATATAAAAATAGCTTTATTGAGACATAATTCATATGCCATACACTTCGTTCATTTCAATTATACCATTCAGTGGTTTTTTAGTATTTTAGCAGAGTTGCACAACAATTATGGAAATCAATTTTAGAATATTTCCTCACTTCAAAAAGACACCTCATTACTACTCTTTAGCAGTCACTCCTCATTTATTCCCAGTTCCACCCTCCCCTGAACCCCCAGCTTTGTCAACAATTCATTTACTTTCTGTCCCTGTAAGTTTGCCTGTTCTGTACATTTCATATAAATGGAACCATATAGTATACTATCTTTTGTGACTGGAGTCTTTCACTTAGCATAGTGTTTTCAAGGTCCATTCATGTTGTAGCACATATCAGTACTCTGTTTCTTTTTATTTTTGAAAATATTTCATTGTCTGGATATATCATTATCCATTCATCATTTGATAGACATTTGGTTGTTTCTTTTTGCCATTATGAATAATGTTGCAGTGAACATTTGTGAGTCAGTTTTTGTATAGTATGTTTTCATTTCTCTTGGATATGTACTTAGGAATGGGATTGTTGAGTCAAATGGTAACTGTGTTTAATTTTTTAAAGAACTACTAGATGATTTTTCAAAGGAGCAGCACCATTTTACATTCTCACCAGAAACTTACTAGGGTTCCAATTTCTCCTCATCCTNTTATAAATATTTATATATAACTATATATAAAATAGCTTTATTGAGACATAATTCATATGCCATACACTTCGTTCATTTCAATTATACCATTCAGTGGTTTTTTAGTATTTTAGCAGAGTTGCACAACAATTATGGAAATCAATTTTAGAATATTTCCTCACTTCAAAAGACACCTCATTACTACTCTTTAGCAGTCACTCCTCATTTATTCCCAGTTCCACCCTCCCCTGAACCCCAGCTTTGTCAACAATTCATTTACTTTCTGTCCCTGTAAGTTTGCCTGTTCTGTACATTTCATATAAATGGAACCATATAGTATACTATCTTTTGTGACTGGAGTCTTTCACTTAGCATAGTGTTTTCAAGGTCCATTCATGTTGTAGCACATATCAGTACTCTGTTTCTTTTATTTTGAAAATATTTCATTGTCTGGATATATCATTATCCATTCATCATTTGATAGACATTTGGTTGTTTCTTTTGCCATTATGAATAATGTTGCAGTGAACATTTGTGAGTCAGTTTTGTATAGTATGTTTTCATTTCTCTTGGATATGTACTTAGGAATGGGATTGTTGAGTCAAATGGTAACTGTGTTTAATTTTTTAAAGAACTACTAGATGATTTTTCAAAGGAGCAGCACCATTTTACATTCTCACCAGAAACTTACTAGGGTTCCAATTTCTCCTCATCCTTCTCAACATTTGCCATTGTTCATCTTTTGGATTATAGCCATCCTTGTGGGTGTGAAGTGATACATGTCTTTGTGGTTTTGATTTTTATTTCCCTAATAGCTAATGATGTTGAGCAACTTTTTTTTGTGCTTATTGACCATTTGTTTGTTTGTTTTGGAGAAATGTCTGTTCAGATCCTTCACCCATTTTTTTAACTTGTGTTTTGATCTTTTATTATTGAAATGTAAGAAATCTTTTTTTTTTTTTTGACATGGAGTCTTGCTCTGTCGCCCTGGCTGGAGTGCAGTGGCCAGATCTCAGCTCACTGCAAGCTCCGCCTCCTGGGTTTACACCATTCTCCTGCCTCAGCCTCCCAAGTAGCTGGGACTACAGGTGCCCACCACCTCGCCCGGCTAGTTTTTTTGTATTTTTTAGTAGAGACGAGGTTTCACCGGGTTAGCCAGGATGGTCTTGATCTCCTGACCTTGTGATTCGCCCGTCTCGGCCTCCCAAAGTGCTGGGATTACAGGCTTGAGCCACCGCACCCGTCCAAGAATTCTTTGTATATTCTGGATACATTTTTTTTTTTGAAAATCAGGTATGTTATTTGTAAACATTTTTTTCCATTCTGTTGATGATAGCCTCTGAAGTACAAAAGTTTTATATTTTGATAAAGCCCATTTTCTCTGTTTTCCTTTTATCACTTTTACTTTTGTTTCTATAGTTAAGAATATTTTGCCTAAATCAACATCATGAAGATTTACTTCTGTATTTTCTTCTAAGAGTTTTGAAGCTTTAGCTCTTACATTTAGGTTCATGATCCATTCTGAGTTAATTTTTGTGTCCAGTGTGATGGAGTCCAAATTTATTCTTTTGCATGTGGATAGGTAGTTGTTGACCCACAAGTTCTGATATGCAGTATTTTCATTTCTATTCAGTTCTAAGTATTTTGTAATTTCTATTATAATTATTTCATTGATACACAAGCTGTCTAGATTTTTTTTCATTTTGTTTTTTCTTTTTCAACCCATTTGTGATTTATTTTATTTTATTTTATTTTTATTTTTTGAGACGGAGTCTCGCTGTCTCCCATGCTGGAGTGCAGTAGTGCGATCTCGGCTCACTGCAAGCTCTGCCTCCCGGGTTCACGCCATTCTCCTGCCTCAGCCTCCCAAGTAGCTGAGACTACAGGCGCCCGCCACCACGCCTGGCTAATTTTTTGTATTTTTAGTGGCGGCGGGGTTTCACCGTGTTAGCCAGGATGGTCTCGATCTCCTGACCTCGTGATCCACCTGCCTCAGCCTCCCAAAGTGCTGGGATTACAGGTGTGAGCCACCGCACCCAACCCATTTGTGATTTTTGTTTTAGTTACATTTTTTGTAATTGATTTCTCACATAACTGTATTGTGCTCATAGATTGTGGTATATGTATATGGTACTAATTCTTTGAGATTTGAAGAGGACCACTCTGTGGTCTAGCAATAATGTGGGCCTGTGAGAAAGGAATATTCACCAGTTAGGTATCATGCTATATCCCTTAGAAAAAGCTTATAAATTTGATGTCTAACTCATCTGTATCCTCAGTGATTTCTTAAAATTTACCTTATGTCAGATACTGATTGAAATGTGTTAAAATCCACAATGATGATGGATTTCCCTTTTTTTCCATTAGTTTGATAAAATTTTTTATGTTTAGTTTTAACTTTTATTATGGAAAGTTTTAAGCACACACAAAAGGAGAAAAAAATAGTATAATCAATCCCTATCACTCACCTGTCTTGAACCATTATGAATATATATGGCCAACCTTATTTCATACACATTCTTTCTACCCCTCCTTTTATGCTTCTCCTCCCCAGATTATTGAAAAACAAATCCTTGATAAGACTATTATTTTTTTACACTCATTGTTCACATTTACTCTCGTATTTACCACACTATTTGCGTACCATTCCTTTTTGCATCTCAGCCTATCTGTAAATGTTTTCCTTTTGCCTGAAATGTATATATTACAGTATCCTCTAGTGAAAATCTTTTAGTGATAAATTTTCTATTTGTTGGAAAATGTTTTTATCTTGTGCACTTTCTGGAAAATTAGTGCATAACTCAAGTTAGCAGTTTATTTTTTCTGAGCACTTGAATGATAATATTCCAGTGTCTTGGCTCCCATTGTTGCTGTTGAGAATTAAATAGGAAGGATAAATTTCTGTTACTGTGTGGATGATCTCATTGACTGCTTTAAGGACTTACCTCTTTTTCTTTGGTAATCTGCAGTGTCACATGATATGACGAATAAAATTATGTCATAAATAATTGAATGATTATAATCTCCAGTTACTGGCTTTAACTTAACATTCTACTTCTGGGTGGTGATTAGTATTCTGTAAACAGTTAAGTACATAAGGGAATGCATGCTAATTAAAAAGATTCTATGGTGAATCTTTTTGGAGAACACAGTTCATAATTTGTCTGCTTTAAAACTTTCTTCTCAGGATCTTGTGTATGTACCTTGATGTAAACAGGCACAGTATACTTTATCTTTCTACAGCACTATTGGAAATAATTATGAAAAATGGAAGCACGGCTGGAAATAGCCCTCATTGCCGAAAATCATCAGGTAGTGGTGATCAAAACAAGCCTAATGGCACAAAGGACAGCACATCTGGTAGTGGTGAAGGTGGAAAAGGCTATACCAAAGACCAAGTAGATGGAGTTCTCAGGTAGGAATAAATATGGTTTACATCTCAATCATAACTGGTATTGTACTTTTTGATGTTATAACACCTGAAAAAAGTGAAATACAACATTAGAAGAATAGACATCAAAGAATTGAACTCTGGGTTTGTCTTATGCTTCATATTCTTTATAAAACTAGTCTGTAAAGTACCAACTCTATAGAATATTCTGTTTTTTAAAGTAACCTCAAGTTACAAAGCTTTTCCAAATAATTTTTTTAAGAAAATTATTGCAGCTTTTGACACAATATTGTTTGCGTAGCAATATTAAAAGAGGATGAAGAATTGTTTTATTTTACATAGATGAAAATGGGAGAATTTCATGAGAGGAATATTGAGTGTAATAGCAACATTTTCAATTTCCTACTTATATTAGTGAAGGATTTTTTTCTATTTATATTATACTTATTTTTCAGGCTTATCTTTATATATATGAGACACTAATGGTCTTTTCTTTTTGTATATTTTAACTTCTGATTATTCTGTCTCGTGTTTTTAGTTTTACCCATGTCTCTTTACTTCATAAGCAGAAATGTTGTAGAGTTGATAGTTTTAAACTGGGTTTTTGGGCTGCTTTTAAATTTTATAAGTAAAAGGATTTTCTGCAATAGTATGTTTTGGAAACACTAGAAAAAAGGTCCTGTTTGTTTCTGCTAAAGCTTAAGGAAGCTGTATTATGTTGTACTGATATTACTTTGCTAGGGAATTCTGTATTAGAGATTTTGACCAGAGATTAATTCAAGATCTCATGGAGAGTGATAATAATATATATAGTGAACTGACTCAAGTGAAGAGTATTTAAAATTAGTTAGGTTAAATCTCTTTCTCATTTGTCCTTTCTTGTCTCTCTTTTAATCTTATTTCTTTTTTCACCTTTTTACCCCATTCTCAACTTTTTATTTACCATAATTTGTAACTGAAGTATATTTTGAGATATAGGTTTTATTTATTAAGGAAAGTGGTTTACCATATCTTAATTTTAAAATCAAATACCCATATATTTATACTTTGCATTTGTCCCTATATATTTAAATGCGAAAGCTTGGTTTTAACATTTTATTTGAGAGTGATTACAATGACAAAAAAGGATTCTCTGACTGGGTGTGGTGGCTCACGCCTGTAATCTTAGTACTTTGGGAGGCCAAGGTGGGTAGATCACCTGAGTTCAGGAGTTCAAGACCAGCCTGGCCAACATGGCAAAACCTCATTTCTACCAAAAATAGAAAAAGTAGCCGGGCATGGTGATAGGCACCTGTAATCCCAGCTACTCGGGAGGCTGAGACTGAAGAATCACTTGAACCCAAGAGGCAGAGGTTGCAGTGAGCCAAGATCACACCACTGCACTCCAGCCTGGGCGACAGAGCAAGCCACCTTCTGAAACAAACAAACAAATGAACAAAAAAGTATTCCTTAATCATGGTAAAGCCATTATAGAGTATTTGATGAGTATGAATGGTAGTGAAGCACTTTGAGTATATAAATAATGCTACTAACCACTTTTATACCTATAGTACTGTATCAGAGGTAGCTGAATAAGTGAAAGAAATGAATACGTGAGAAACTTACTTTTGAATTTATTTCGTAAAAAACTTTTGTTAGTAAGCAGTGTGCTTGAAACATGTTCCTGGAAAACACATTCTAAAACAAATTGTATTTGCTTATAGGATTTACTTTATGTTGAGAGAACATATTCTCAAGGGTTCAAAGAAAGTTAAATGTATTATATATGATTTTTTTTTTTTTAAGAATATAGAATCACCTTTATATTTGAAAGTTTACCAAAAAACTATGGTTGAAAGTTTTGGAAAAGAAGAATCTCCTAAATCTGGTGTTTTTAAAAAGTCTGTTTCTTCATTTCCTCTACCCTAGCCTTGAAAGAAAAAGAAGAGTAGTCCAAGGTGTGGTAGAAATAAGGAAGGAAGAGCATTGATGCCTCTTTGTTCTGGTATTGATTATATATATATGTGGGATGGGGTTGGTTTTGTATGTATGTGGGTGGTTGTGTGTGTGGTTCTCCAAAGCCCAGAGGAACTGGCTCTAGGCAAAGAAACACCTTGAGAATGGAAGAATGAAAGATGATGGTGAGTGTAGATACACTCTGTGTGTGGCCAGAGTTGGACAGGTGGAGACATAAAAGGTGGAGGGAATTTTTCTGTTTTCTCTGTCAAATTGGAGATGAAGTCTCCTGAGAGTAAGAAGAAAAGAGATGAGGTTGAAAGCTTAAGAGAGTGGTAAAAGTATGGAATATTTGCAGAGGATAAAAGCAAAGGGAATGGAGTATGACTGATTTAGCTTTGAGGCCCAGCCACATTTGAGACCATGAATTCTTTAGGAGTGGAAGAAATAGCTTAGTAGTATACCTGTATTAGAGATTGGTCCTCTGGTCAGTAATCTTACTATACCTTTTTAATTAAATATAATTTTTTTTCTTTTGGGGACTAAATATGATTGGAACAGTCTCTAAGAGAATCCCTACGTTTTCAAAATACTTCAGTCTGTACTTTATATGAGTTTCTCAGCTGAATATACCTTTTCGCTTATATTAGCCTTCGTAAGTGTTGCTTTAGTGAGGGTACAGATCACCAGCAAACACTTATATGATGTATGTTTTTGTTTTTTCTTTTACCTATACACAGGGGATTTTTCTGAAGAAAGCCATGTTATCTTGTTGGTTAGCATGATTATGCAAACAAGTTGCTCAGTGACAATTTGGCTCAATGGGGAGAAGTCTTACAATAATACTGCATCCATTGCATAAGTAAGAGCTAGCTTACAGTAAGACTGAAGAAAAAGTATGTAACTTTGTAAACTAATATTCTGTTAAACTTGGCGATTTTCTTTTAATGGAAGTATATTGAAAATAATGGAGACAAAGTTGTCATGGATCTTACTTGAAATTTTAATATACCATTGAAAACTTTAATATATCATTTAAAACTTTACAAGATCAGTGTGAAATTATTAATGGGAGTATCATTGTATTTATCAATTAGAAACACTGTACAGCTGTTAAGTCAATTTAATTATGGGGATTTGAATTTAAGATTTGATTTAAGCTTCAGTTCTTTGAGAATAAAAGAAATCATTTTGCTAAACTTATAAAATAAGTAATTCCTTGTCTCAGGAATAAATAAATGTTTCCTTAAACACTAGTTAAGTTTGGAGTATATTTAAATAATTAGCTATACACATGAAAAAAAGAGAATCTAAAAATGACCTTCCTCTCCCACCAACTATGCTTCCATGTACATAAGAGAAGACATAAAGTCTGGACCAGGCAGAGTTTTCCCATTGTTGAGCTCCACACAGATCCTTTTGGCCTTTTTGTACATTATTTCCTTCCAAGATAGGTAATGGGTTACTCTTTTTAAATTTATTTTAATTCTTCAGTGAGGCAGGAGAAGGTTTTACTCGTTTAGAAAGCAGCAGATTGTAAAAAGTGTAACAAACAGATGTAGCTGATGAAAAGGAGCATGATGAACAACAATATGAATGAAAATAGATACCTGAATGCTAATTTCTCATTCAGGTGTGAAAAATTAGGTGAATGGGTATATTTGGAGCATTACTTCAAATACATAGCCTTCAGGCTGTCCATTGGTGATGATGACTTTATAACTGCTGGCTTCTCAATAATTTCTCCTCTAATATATAATGAAAAATATAGTGCAGAGAAGATATGGTAGAGCTGGATACAGCTGAAAGTTAATGAAATAACTGTTTTTCCTGTCTAGCCTTTTTTTTTTTTTTTTTTTTTTTTTTCTCGTCTGTGGCAATTCTTAACTTTATGACCCTATCTAGAGCACTGCAGTTTTTCACCTACTTTGTCTACACTATCCAGCAACCTCCTATGCTGCCTTTTTTAGTTGACCAGGCTTTTGTGCTCAATAATTATAAACAAGACAATTTAGAGACAATCTGGAACATAATTCAACATCCTACACACTCAAACCAAGTAGTAATGGCTTTAGGATTGTTCAGTGTTTAATTTACCTTTTATTTTTTGCATTCAGGTAGTGTCTGTCATATTCATAGCTGTATACCTTGTCTCACAGTCTATTTCACTTCTGTTAACTGCTTCTCTTCTATTCCAAATGATTTTTATTACCAACTACATTTTCATGACAGCATTCATCACATTTGATCTGAATGTGACTTTTTAGATCCCCATCATTTCTGCTCTCAAATTGAAAGTCATCTGTCCATCCATCCAACATATATGGTGAACAAAATATAATCCCTGCCTTCAAAGAATCTGTAATCTAGAAGAGTTGTCAGACAAGTAAAGAGGCAAATGTAGTACACTGTGGTAATTGTTGGGATAAGGCTAAGTTCAGAGGATGTGGGGAGGATATAAGAGGGGCAGCAAACCTAGTCCTGAGAAATTTGAATTCTTAGGAAAAGGAAGAGCTAAGCCAGAGTCCGGAGAAGTTGTAGAAACTAGCTAACCAAGAGGAGAAGCAGAGAAGGTGTGCTTAGCACCAAAAACAGCTGCAAAGATCTAGGAGGTAAGAGAGGCGGCTTCAATACTGATTGTAAGAAAGAAACAGGAAGATGATAGGTCGCTTTGAAATCTGACGGGTATCCTTTTTTTCTGTATTCCAGTTCTGAGACAGCAGGATTTTCAAGTCGGATGAACAGATTTGAATTCTTACTTGTGAGGCCTTCCTTTATTACTTATTTGAAATAGGAGGCCTGCCCTTCCTTTCTGTTTCTATTAGCTACTTTATTTTTCTCCAGATATTTATCACCATATGATGTACATTATATTTTACTTATATATTTGTTTATTGCTTGTCCTTCTCCCAATTGTAAATTTGTGATTGTTTTATTCACCACTGTAGCATCTGAAATTGTGCCTAACAGAAAGTAAATATTTGTTGTTAGTAAATATTTGTTGAAGAAATAAGTCCTCATTCTCATCTGTTACTTGGTTATGTGAATTTAGGCAATTAACCACTCAAAGACTGGTTTCCTCATTGGTTAAATAGCAATAATGTCTACTAAATGAGGAGCAAATGAGATAATTTGTGTAAAATAATCAGTATAATAAAATTCTATAATTCTTTATGTGAAATCTTTGTGACCAAATGCAATTTGGAATTCAGAATTCTTCATATTTTAGAGAGGTACTAATATAGTCGGCTCTCCACATCTATGGGTTCTGCATCTGTGGATTCAACCAACTGTGAATTGAAAGTATTTGGTGAAAATAACAATACAACAATGAAAATAATACAAATTAAACAACCAATAAAGTGTAACAGCTGTTTACATAGCATTTACATTGTCTTAGGTATTATTTATAACCTAGAGATGATTTAAAGTACATGGGAAGATGCATAAAGGTTATATGTAAGTACTACACTATTTTATATCAGGAATTTGAGCATCCATAGATTTTGGTATTCAAAGAGGGAGGATCCTGGAACTAATCCCCTATGGATACCAAGGAATGACAGTATATTATATATTATACACCTTAGAGTCTAGGGCAGCAGTCCATAACAAATAGTAACATGTCTCAGCAAAACATACAGGTATTCACACTTAAATGGGATAAATGAAGATTCTGTAGTAGCTTCACATCTTTTCAGGTCAGATTTTGCCTAGAGGCAAAATCTAAGTCCAGTTCACTTTTTTATGCAGTAAAATTAGTTATAGAATGACTTTGATTTTCAGAGCTTTATGGATATTAGAACATTGATATGGGATGGTGGACCTGTACCTAACACACAGTAGGTGTTTTATAAATGCCCCCCATTTCCTTTATTTCTATCACATAGTTTCTAAACATTTCTAGGAGAATGAGTCTCTACACAGGTAGGGATCATTCTCTTTTTTTGTTTACAGATACATGTCAAATACCTAGAACACTGGGCACAGTGGGTATTCAATAAATATTATTGACTAAATAAAGGAAATGTCATGTTTTGAAATAAAGTTGACATATGTTAATGTTTTTTAAGTCTCTAAAGTAGAAAAATCCAATTTTAATTTCTGTAAATTTGTATAATTTTATATTACTTGCCCTTTTAACCCCCAATTTCATATAACAAATGATAGATGCCTTCATTATATAAAGAAAGCTAAGGCTCATTTACTTTGAAAATATTTACTGAGACCCTGTTGTGTGCCCAGCACTGTGATATCTAATAGGTTTAATAGTTAAAAAAAAAAAAAAGAAAATCAATCTTGTCTTTTTTCTTTGAAAACTTTGAATCAGTCTTTGCGGTTCTTTTGCTGCCAGTGTCCACTTATACCCCAGATCATTTTGCCGGTCACTTACCTCTATCTACCTCTGTTATCAAGCCACCCACACATGGAACACATCTAAAGTTGCAAAGTACTCTCCAAAATTTTGAAAATGTACTGTGGCTTTTGTGAAAGTAAATTACTAGATTGTGGAAGAAGGTTGGCATCCACTTGTACTTAATGTTCTCTGTTCCATTCAGAGTATTTCTTTTCTAATCTTAATGTACTTTAAATACTCCAGGCTTAAATCTGTTAAATATTTAATGTACCAACTGTATGTATATAATCTTTAGAAATGCGCTTATCACAATGAAAATCAGGGATAACATTTTTTGAGTACCATGTTATATTTTATCATGAGATGTTATCTTTTCAGAGAGTGACACAGATAAATTATCTTTGGCATAACAGGGCTGGCTGGGTGCAGTGGTTAATGCCTGTAATCCCAGCACTTTGGAATCCTGAGATGGAAGGATCATTTGAGGCCAGAAGTTCGAGACTAGCCTCAGCCCCAACATAGCAAGACCCCATCTATACTAAAATAAATAAATAAATAAATAAATAGGCTGACTTAATGTGACATTTAAACCATAGAATACTGCAGTTGTTTTGCATGTACTAAACTATTGCTTTGATAGTTGGTTAGATCTACATTATGCAAGAACAAAATTTTGGAATGTAATGCATGTTCATTCTTAGCTGTGACATGCTTTTGAAGAGTTTTGGAATTACTTTATCCACTTACAAGTACTAAAAAATTATTTGTATTGTCTCATTTTAGTTACAATATATGCTCTGACTTTCATCCACGATTATCATGGGCTTTGCTTTACTTCTCTGTAGTTGTGATCCCTTACACTAAGGACATTTTCATGGTTTACTCTTCTTAGACTGGGGAAGAGGTTGGAGGAATGGTCTATGGTTGAAAAGAGAATGAAGCAAACTAATCCTTAAAGGGATAAGCCATCATTAGATTTTGAGAAAGAGTCCACAGATAGTTCTTTATACTATCCTAATAAATTTAAAATTAGAGATATTACATGACCGTCTTCCTTGAAATTTACATTATAACACACTCTCTTGTTCACAGCATAAACAAATGTAAAATTACTATGAAGTACTTGGAGTTACGAAAGATGCTGGTGATGAAGATTTGAAAAAAGCTTATAGAAAGCTTGCTTTGAAGTTTCATCCAGACAAAACCATGCACCTGGAGCAACAGATGCTTTTAAAAGTAAAGTAAACCTTTTAAAGCAATTTTACTAAGCTCTCTTTAAAATTCACTTTATACTGTTTCAGAANTCTCCAGATATTTATCACCATATGATGTACATTATATTTTACTTATATATTTGTTTATTGCTTGTCCTTCTCCCAATTGTAAATTTGTGATTGTTTTATTCACCACTGTAGCATCTGAAATTGTGCCTAACAGAAAGTAAATATTTGTTGTTAGTAAATATTTGTTGAAGAAATAAGTCCTCATTCTCATCTGTTACTTGGTTATGTGAATTTAGGCAATTAACCACTCAAAGACTGGTTTCCTCATTGGTTAAATAGCAATAATGTCTACTAAATGAGGAGCAAATGAGATAATTTGTGTAAAATAATCAGTATAATAAAATTCTATAATTCTTTATGTGAAATCTTTGTGACCAAATGCAATTTGGAATTCAGAATTCTTCATATTTTAGAGAGGTACTAATATAGTCGGCTCTCCACATCTATGGGTTCTGCATCTGTGGATTCAACCAACTGTGAATTGAAAGTATTTGGTGAAAAATAACAATACAACAATGAAAAATAATACAAATTAAACAACCAATAAAGTGTAACAGCTGTTTACATAGCATTTACATTGTCTTAGGTATTATTTATAACCTAGAGATGATTTAAAGTACATGGGAAGATGCATAAAGGTTATATGTAAGTACTACACTATTTTATATCAGGAATTTGAGCATCCATAGATTTTGGTATTCAAAGAGGGAGGATCCTGGAACTAATCCCCTATGGATACCAAGGAATGACAGTATATTATATATTATACACCTTAGAGTCTAGGGCAGCAGTCCATAACAAATAGTAACATGTCTCAGCAAAACATACAGGTATTCACACTTAAATGGGATAAATGAAGATTCTGTAGTAGCTTCACATCTTTTCAGGTCAGATTTTTGCCTAGAGGCAAAATCTAAGTCCAGTTCACTTTTTTATGCAGTAAAATTAGTTATAGAATGACTTTGATTTTTCAGAGCTTTATGGATATTAGAACATTGATATGGGATGGTGGACCTGTACCTAACACACAGTAGGTGTTTTATAAATGCCCCCCATTTCCTTTATTTCTATCACATAGTTTCTAAACATTTCTAGGAGAATGAGTCTCTACACAGGTAGGGATCATTCTCTTTTTTTGTTTACAGATACATGTCAAATACCTAGAACACTGGGCACAGTGGGTATTCAATAAATATTATTGACTAAATAAAGGAAATGTCATGTTTTTGAAATAAAGTTGACATATGTTAATGTTTTTTAAGTCTCTAAAGTAGAAAAATCCAATTTTAATTTCTGTAAATTTGTATAATTTTATATTACTTGCCCTTTTAACCCCCAATTTCATATAACAAATGATAGATGCCTTCATTATATAAAGAAAGCTAAGGCTCATTTACTTTGAAAATATTTACTGAGACCCTGTTGTGTGCCCAGCACTGTGATATCTAATAGGTTTAATAGTTAAAAAAAAAAAAAAAGAAAAATCAATCTTGTCTTTTTTCTTTGAAAACTTTGAATCAGTCTTTGCGGTTCTTTTGCTGCCAGTGTCCACTTATACCCCAGATCATTTTGCCGGTCACTTACCTCTATCTACCTCTGTTATCAAGCCACCCACACATGGAACACATCTAAAGTTGCAAAGTACTCTCCAAAAATTTTGAAAATGTACTGTGGCTTTTGTGAAAGTAAATTACTAGATTGTGGAAGAAGGTTGGCATCCACTTGTACTTAATGTTCTCTGTTCCATTCAGAGTATTTCTTTTCTAATCTTAATGTACTTTAAATACTCCAGGCTTAAATCTGTTAAATATTTAATGTACCAACTGTATGTATATAATCTTTAGAAATGCGCTTATCACAATGAAAATCAGGGATAACATTTTTTGAGTACCATGTTATATTTTATCATGAGATGTTATCTTTTTCAGAGAGTGACACAGATAAATTATCTTTGGCATAACAGGGCTGGCTGGGTGCAGTGGTTAATGCCTGTAATCCCAGCACTTTGGAATCCTGAGATGGAAGGATCATTTGAGGCCAGAAGTTCGAGACTAGCCTCAGCCCCAACATAGCAAGACCCCATCTATACTAAAAATAAATAAATAAATAAATAAATAGGCTGACTTAATGTGACATTTAAACCATAGAATACTGCAGTTGTTTTGCATGTACTAAACTATTGCTTTGATAGTTGGTTAGATCTACATTATGCAAGAACAAAATTTTTGGAATGTAATGCATGTTCATTCTTAGCTGTGACATGCTTTTGAAGAGTTTTGGAATTACTTTATCCACTTACAAGTACTAAAAAATTATTTGTATTGTCTCATTTTAGTTACAATATATGCTCTGACTTTCATCCACGATTATCATGGGCTTTGCTTTACTTCTCTGTAGTTGTGATCCCTTACACTAAGGACATTTTCATGGTTTACTCTTCTTAGACTGGGGAAGAGGTTGGAGGAATGGTCTATGGTTGAAAAAGAGAATGAAGCAAACTAATCCTTAAAGGGATAAGCCATCATTAGATTTTGAGAAAGAGTCCACAGATAGTTCTTTATACTATCCTAATAAATTTAAAAATTAGAGATATTACATGACCGTCTTCCTTGAAATTTACATTATAACACACTCTCTTGTTCACAGCATAAACAAATGTAAAAATTACTATGAAGTACTTGGAGTTACGAAAGATGCTGGTGATGAAGATTTGAAAAAAGCTTATAGAAAGCTTGCTTTGAAGTTTCATCCAGACAAAAACCATGCACCTGGAGCAACAGATGCTTTTAAAAGTAAAGTAAACCTTTTAAAGCAATTTTACTAAGCTCTCTTTAAAATTCACTTTATACTGTTTCAGAATATTAAATTCTGCTTTTGGACTGGTGCATTTAGAGACCAGCACAAGCAAGGGTCTGGAAAATCCTTTAAAACTTCAGTTTTAACTGGTCATACCTGAAGTCAAACGAATGCAGTTTGCCTTCACAAAAGCAACATTCCAGTTCTGATACAGTCTTAAGTAACTTTTCTAGGCACGTATGCATGCTTTCTTGTTTACCAGGAACAAGTAGGGTGATGATTATGCATGAGCTTCTAGCATATTGCCGTCTGGTTCTAAATGAACTAAAAGCAAAATATAGTTTTGTGAGTTTTAAAGTACAATAGACTGGAACTTGGATATTTAAGAAAATCTCCCCAGAGTTCTTTTATTTCTATTAAATTTTGCCCAGTTTTTTCATTTTATATATGTAGTTTTAGCTAATGTCATTTTTTCTTTTTAAAAATATCATTCCTCTTGCCTACTATTTATTTTTTGTTTTCTATCTCAATATTCTTTACATTTTTTGCCAATTTAATAAATGTCAGAGAAGTGATTTTGTCATTTTATATTTTGTTAAATACAATTTATTTGTAATAATTTCTAATTCATAGTTAAATGCCTAAATTTGTGATTGTTCATTCTTGTGAATTTGGCATCCGTAAAGCCAGTGTATAATGTTTACAGTACAATAGTGGGGTCTTAGAATCACTGGAAGTAGATACTCATTTTAAACATCTTCCAAAAAGATAGAAGAATCAATTGGTCCTTCATGAAAATACTGATAAGATTGTTTCCAAAACAGTTTTGTTTCTTGAAGGAAGTTGCCAAGGAAAATACATTTGGGAATTAATAATATATTCCAATAAAAGCCACTGCCAAAGTGGTGCTGGTAACAGTAAAATACCACTGTGACAGGGAGAGACGTCTCAGTTTGTTTCCTTAAAGTAAAAGTGGTGTTTTGAAAGTACAGGAAAAGCTTTACTTGAAAACACTAACTTGCAAATTACATTTCCATCAGTTCATTACCTGAAGAATGTGTCCAGAAAATAGTGCCATTATTTTCTTTCCTCCAAATACACACCTTTATTAAACAAAAGTAAAGCTTTCATTTTAAAAAATAACACAGATAATAGCACTTAGGTTAATTTATAATTCAATAGTACAGAAAGTTGGGAAATTTCTGATGGAATTGTCAAGGAGAATAAATATTTGTTTAACTTGTTTTATAGCTTGAGCCTAATGTATGCAGTCACAGAGTTACCAGAAAATGTAACTGAAATCTTTAAATAGCTAATTTATTATCATATATTCCCCCAAAAGCTAAAAGTGAGTTTAGATTTATGAGTTCCACAAATTTAATTTAAAATTTTTTGAGTGTTAAAAACGTTTAAAATATTTTGGCAGTGGATTATTCATATGTTTGTGATCTACCAAGTGATTTCAGTGTTAATTCTTCATTAATGCTAAGAACATTAAACTATTTCTTCAACTTCTGTATTGAAGTCATGTTAGCATCTTGGAATAACACTAAATGTATGTAGCATATTTCTACAGCCTCTGTAGTGTTTTGAATAGGTTAGCAGCATAGATGTCACCTAAGGAAGCCAGCTGGACACTCAGTGGGGTTTTACAAAGCTGGTTATACTTTCGTGTGGTACATTTCAGAGTTTAGTGCTCTGCTTTGCAAAACTAGAAACTTAATACTTACCAACATGCCGGGAGATGATTTATATCTAGAGGAGAGGATCACATTGTTCAATACACAAAGAGATTACCTGTAAATCAGAATGCCAGTTTATTAGTCCCAAAGAGGATCAGAATAGGAAATTGGCTGATGAGCCCATTTTTCACTGAGTGGAAACTACATAGAAAACTCAAGTTGTAATCCACATATGCTTGCCTAGTAACAGTAGTTAATTAGAAAATATTACAGATAGCATCATCACACAGAAATGGCAGGTTTTACTCATTTAGCATACAGGATCTTCTCATTGTCTTCGGTATCATCTTATTTTATTTTTAACCAACCAGTCTGTTTTTGGAATACTAAGCCGTTTATCTCTGAGCAAAGACAATACTGTTGTCTTTTTTATAAAAGCTAAAGTATGGATTGATTGCTCTGTAATTACTAAAACACTTTTTTCAGAAAATGGAAACTTCTTGCTTTTATTTCCTTCAAGAATAGAAAATGAAGAGGTAATTAATAATTATATGAAGAGATGTTTCATTTGTGTGTTTTGTAAAGCTTTAAAAATAAAAAAGATTGTTCTCAAGGAGAATGGACGAAATGAACTCATACGTTCATGTAGCTATTTTGTCTTTCCAGTTAGGATTATAAGTTTCCCAAGTGGGGAGTATTTTATTTACATGTAAAATGACTTGCAAAATACATGTAAACATATTTTTTAAAACATTTTAATGAAATGAATCCCTTTCCTTTTTTCTGATGTAGATGTCTTCAAAACATACCCATTCTACATTATCTTCAAAGACTCCCCAGCATTTCAGAGACTATTTGAATAATACCTGTGTCTATTGACATACACATGAATGCTGTAATAGGGTGTAGATTAGTTGTTTATGTGTTTGATTGACAAGTAATAGTGGAATGGGAGTTGTTGCTTGTATTAGTTCTGGTAGTTCAATATGAACATCTAGAGTATATCTCTAAGAACAAAGAGTTTAATTCTGCCATTTGGGTTAGTTCTTGTAGAGAAGTACAGTGAGAGAATCTGAGATATCTTCTTCCCCAAAGAATTTATAATTCATAAAGGGGAGATAAACCTTACACAGAACTTTTGTGATATAGTAATGCCTCACATTTAAGAAACATCTTATAGTTTTTCATTCCCATTTTAAATTTAATGCTTATTTAAAATCTCATGAAATAGTTAAGAGACCAGTGTCATCCTCATTTCAAAAATAAGAAAATTGAGACTCAGATTTACCCAGGATCTCACAGAAGACCAACTATATTTAAATACCAAAACAGACTACAGATGTCCAAAGAAAGGTTAGAAAGATGAAGTCTCATTGTGAGCAGAGTAGTTGGAGAAACCTTCATAATAGTTAGAATTAAGGTTAAAATTAAGAGTTTTCTTAAGAGTTAGCATGATATCTATGGTTAGAGAAGAGAGGGGATGGCAAAAGCTTGGCAGCGAGAATGAGGTGGGTGATCTAAAATTCCATGAGGACTTCCACTTTCAGGAAGATAGGACAGATATACTTTTCCCTATTTCTCCCAATGAGTACAACTGAAAACCCCAAACATTAATATATAAAATAAAGAAAACAAATGAAGACTCTGAAAGGTGGAGAGAAAAAAGGTAAACCAACTAGGTAGGGACCACAGGATTCAAAGAACAACACAGCAGTTAGTTACT